>NC_142173.1:754104-997475 GCF_029865625.1 Vigna umbellata | reverse complement strand
CCGAGCTAGGAATTGATATTTTCATTTTAGTAGCTTTTGATATTTATTCGGTTTCTTTAAATATAAAGTTTGGTTTGTTTGCAATGGTACTGGGCTGTGTTAATTTCTCTCGCAACGATATCAAGGACCTGTGATTTCCGTTTATTTTTAGCACGCATCATTTCTGCATTTTCGCATATTTCGTTTTCATCTAATCCAAGTTAATAAAAACAGTATAAAGTTTAAGAAAAAAAACAACGGCTAAACTTCCACGACATCCTTATAGGACTCGAGCAAACTCCAAAGCTATGGAAGATTGGGAAGAGGAGCGTGAAGCTGTAAAGGCCGATATTAGTCAGCTAAAAGATCAAGTCGGTCAAATTTTAGAAGCGTTGAAAGCCATGAAAACTGCAGGCGAGACTTCGTCTGCAAAGGCTGAGGATAATGCTCACCCTCCAGTACATGACGCTGTGGGCACACAATTCACATTTCCAATGTATGGTTTACCACCAGGTTACACGCCACCTATTGGAGATCATTCGGAGGCAAAGCACACTTCTTTGGTTGTTCCCGTAACTACCAATGTACTTCCCATAACTGATGCAAAGCCGAATGAAACGCCCAAGCTTCCCCACAAAATTGTCGCACAAGATGGTGCTTTTTAGGCGAATGTGGAAGGAGCGAAAGATAAACTCGAAGTTCTAGAAGGTAGACTGAGAGCCATAGAAGGGTTTGAAAGTTACGGGTTTGGTGACGTGGCAAGGTTGAGTCTGGCTCCTGGAGTGACCATTCCACACAAGTGTAAGGTGCTAGAATTTGAGAAGTACAAGGGAAACACATGCCCTAAGAATCATTTGACTATGTATTGTCGAAAAATGACGGCTTACGCTCATGACGACAAATTACTTATCCATCTCTTTCAAGATAGTTTGGCTGAAGCAGCATTGAGTTGGTATACACATTTGAATTCCTCGCATATTCGTTCTTGTATTTATTTGATTTTGTTTTCTGGCAATCAAAACGGTTTCAATCCCTATTTTGTTTTATTGTCAATTAATTCACAATTAAGGCAAGATTGCCAGAATATTACAATGTGTGTATAAATACGCACTCTGTCGTAGAAAGAAAAAGAGGAATAGGGAGAGACACTATGAAATAATAGAGATAGAAAAAGTATGAGAGAGTATAGAGAAGAGTAAATTATCACGCTAGAGGAACTCTGCCAACAGAAACTACCAAAGAAGAACTAGGGGAGTATTGAAAGCTGAAAAGGTATGTCATCTTCGCACCTTTTTTTTATCTTTTTGTTGCAATTTGAAGGTTTTATTTTTTATACACAAATGACATTTTTTAAAATCATGATTTTTGAAGTATAAGTACGCCTCGACCTATGGTCGGTTTCTTTCCTCTTTCCCACCGTTCTTAAAAATAAAAATAAAATACAAAATCTTTAAAATAAAAAATATCAATCTTGTTAAACCAAATCTTCGTCGATTTCACTCATTAAAAATCTAAATCAATCCATAGTAATTTTTAAACAAACTCACAAACCTTTAACTAGATAAAGAACTACGTGATCCTTGATTGTCCATCATAAATGGATATACACAGGAGCAAGGTCAATCCTTGTTGGTTCATAAAACAAAAATATTTTTTTTTGCTTTTTAGCAGTTTCTTTATATTATTTTTTTTAAAAAGGAAAATTAAACATTTATCAAAACCACGTCAACTTTATATATTTAATTAAAGGTATTGCCTTTGGGCAGGCGCGATAGGGTGCTAACACCTTTCTTACGCGTAACCGATACTCGAACCTAAAACGTACTTTTCGCGGACCATGTCTTATTTTTTTGGTTTTCCATAGTTTTTCCCTAATAAATTATGGTGGCGACTCCACAAATCTTTTCCAAAATCGTTTGTTTTTTGGTACGCCGTCCCGTCGCGACCCCGGTTGCGACAACAATATTAGTAAAAGGATTTGTGCAAATTTATACACACATTTGAATATATAACAATATAACAAAAAAATTCTCACCAATTTAAATATTTTTTTTCTTGGTAATCAAAATTTTGGTGATTAATTTTAGAAATCAATTTGAAATTTAATATACAAATTAATTATAATTTTTATTTATAATAAAAACTATTTTACATATTAAAAATTTTGAGTTTATAAATTTATATTTAAATTAATAATTATGATTAATTATTATTATTTGTCTCTTGTTACTATTTAAAGAATTTATTATAGTTTGTAGTGTCTATATACTACAAATTTAATCTTATAACTTATTTAAACCAACAAAATTTGAAAATAATCTATATCATTATATAATATATATATATATATATATATATTATTTTCAATTTTACTCTTTAAATAACAATGTTTTTAAATTAAAATAACCATTTTACCAATTTTATCCTTTAAGTTTAAATTTAAAATTATTTTATTTGACCATTATTTTTAAAGTTAACTATTTTTTAAAATAAAATTAACTATCTATAATAAAAAATATTATTTACTAAATAAATAAAAACTACCAACAATAAAATTATAAAAAATAATTAATTTTAGGAAGCGATTTTGGAAACCTCAAGTATGTTTCAGCAGTTTATGCTTAAAATCGTGAAAGTAATTTTTTTTTAAAAAACCTTTACGGCGGATACAAACAAAATCGTCCCTAAAGTATACTTCTTTTTAGAATAATTTTTCGACGGTCTTTAATATTATTATTCACCTCCTTTTCCTGCACCTTCATATATAACTCCCTAGGTCTAAGCCCTAATTTCCTCTCTCTCACTGCCTTCATAAAATCTTCCCTTTTGTGTTCGTGGATCTCCCTGCTGGCGTCATCAAATTTTCCCCCAAACCCCTTCCTCGCATCATAATCTTTCCCTTATTTCGTGTTTTTTTGCTTTGTGTCTTCTCCTGCTTGGGCTGAGCGTCGAGGTCGAGGTGGCAAGGTCGAGGTGAAGAGGTTGAGGCGGCGAGGACTTTATTGAGGCGATTTTTATCACTTTCGTTTCCAACCCCTCAAACTCAAATCCTCTCTGGTATGTTCATTTTATCTCTTCAATCTTCGTCTTATCTCTTCAATCACTTTATTCGCTCAGTGTTCTTTTCCTCTTACCTGAGTCTCTCATTCCTAATACTTCCTAGTATGTATTCATCTCTATATATATCTTCATTTTTCACTCTAACCTAATCTTGATCGTTTCTAAAGAGCATCTCCTTCAGGTTTGTGATTTCTATGTTTATGCTATTTTTGCAATTCGTATTATATCAAAAGCATCTCCTTCATGTGCAGCATCAACTCACCATCTCGTGTGAAGAACAGCCGATTCACACGAGTTTCTTACATTTCGTCACAGGATGAGTTCCTTTTACTTTCCCAAAACTCATTTCTGTAACCACATCACGAGTTTTCGACTTGTGATCAATATTATGTTTTTTTTTGAAAAATAATTAGAAATACATTCTAACTTGTCTGGTTTTTTGAAACTTCTTACACTTCATAGTTATATTTCTTTTTTCTTTTCAATTTTTATCTCATTTTTTTGTGTGCCTCAGTTTGGTACTGGAAACTATTGTTTATCTAATGTCTTAAGGTGAGTTTTGTGTGAAATTAGATTAGGATAAGCAGTGGTTGTCTTGTCCTAATTTTAAGAGAAATTATAAATGGTCAAGGGGGATGATTTTAATTTAGTGGCAGAATATTTTTAAATTTGTTTTTTCTTTTGAACTTGGTTCTATTCAGTTTGATACGTTGTCTACACTGTTTTTTTTTATATGATAATCAGTGCATGTCGTATCCTAATTTTAATAGAAATTAAAATGTTTTTGAATACTCTCCAGTAAATGGATGAGGGGTGATTTTGATTCAGTTGCAGAATTGGTTTAACTATGTTTTTTCTTTTAAATTTGGTTATGGTCAGTTTGATATGTTATTTACAATTGTGTACACTGTATTTTTGTATGTTATATTGCTTGTTTGTCTATGCTTGTTGAAACTGAATTTTAGTTCATGATTCATGTTACTATTCAAATACCATGAAGGACTTCAAAAGTGTGTTGGACTTTATTTAGAAGATGGACAGTACTCACCTGATCAAATAGACCAGTTAAATTCTTTGTACAAAACACTTGTACAACAATACAAGTGGTCTTCTACTGTTAAGGTAATGCTTTGTATTGTTATTGCAGTTGTTTTTACCTGTTATTTAACATCTGCCTCATGTATTACAGTTATCACTTAACTAATACTTTTGTCATGTTATCAGTGTGAAATATATGTTTGTGTCATTACATCCTTTCTCTGAAAATAGGTTAGTCATTCAAATATTGCTTCGTTGATATTTAATTTATTATGAGATGGAATTTTCAATTTTTCTTGCTTTATGTTATATAGTGAGAAAACTTGGATTTAGTATTTATTAATATAATAAGTGTGTGAGCATAGTGTTTGTTTTTTTTTTCTCTTGTATAACAATTTAGGAAGATATATGTGGATCAAGGAATCCTTTTTTTGTGCTCCACTTGTATATTTCTTAGCAACATGAGTGTTATTATTGGAGTGTGGTTTATTTAATGAAAAACTTTCCATTTTGTCTTTTTATTTGCTAGAGAATACCGCTAGATTTTCTACATGGTAACAAATTTTGAGAAGCAGCAAACAATTATATTAGGCCACTCTTAACAAAGGTTTACAAAATTCCTTTTCATATTGTATTATGTCTAGCTAAGTTGTCTAATAGTTGATTAGGATTTCTTTTCGTGTTGTTTCTAGGGCGTCCTTCTCTATTATTTGATTTATCATCTTTGTACAATCACCTTGGGAAGGTTAGTCTTGTCACATATATTCACACTACTGGGCGTTAGAGATTTCGTATGCTTATTTTGTTGTGCCCTTTATTTATGCAGCTGAATGTCACATATATTCACTTGAATTCAATATATAGAAATAGGACATTAACTAATTTATTTTTATTCATTAGTGTTTTACTTAGAAACAGAATTAATTAATTTCTACTTAGTGTTTTATTCATTCACCATTTACACTAGTACAAAAACAACGTACAACGTCGAATATGTTTTGTCTTTCACGCCGAATTCGAGAACGAGGTTATATTGAGACACATTAAATTGACGTTGAATTTAAAAAATTCGATGTTAATTTGACGTCGAATTTTGTCAATATACGACGTTAATTTAACGTCAAATTTTGTCAATATACGACGTTAATTTAACCTCGAATTTTGTCAATATATGACGTTAATCAATTTTTTTTTAATTTTTTTTAATTAATTGTAATCCTTTTTACAACTCTATGAGACCTAAAAAGCAAAACTATGAACGGTAATATAGAATCAACAACAAATAACAATAACAAACAACAAATAAGTTTAATCAAAAACAAACAAGTTTAACAAATAAGTTCTTCAAAACGAAAACAAAAACGAAAACTAACCTTCAAAAGGTGGGTTCATCGGAATAAAGTGTTGCTACCAATGAGAGAGAAAACAGAATGTGCCTATGAAGGACAAGAACACGAAAATAATTAGTGAAAACAAAACGAAAATCATACATAAAGTAGTTTATTAACATACATTTGTATCAAATGAAAGAAAGATTACATGTAATGGTCGTCAAACTTCGTTCGAGAAAATTTGAGTAGAGAAGAGGGTCTCGCGTGCTAAGATAAAGTGAATGAATTTTCAATCTCCTGCTCAAATTTTTATTGAATTCACTAACCTTTTGACGTGTAACGCTGAGACATTCAACGTTTTATATCCTTTTACGTCTAATTATAATTCTAAATGACGTTTAACAATTGCATTTATTTACAAAATTGTCACCGGTCATTTTTAACATTGGCTATTGAGTGGTTAGACGTTGAATGTGTGACGTTATATATTGTTTTTGCACTAGTGTTACTTTTAACATTAAGTAGGTGTACTACTTAGTATTAAATTATTCCAGACAACAATTTCATAACTAAAGTAGGGGAACTACTTAGTTTTGAATTCTTCATTTCCATAAACTTAGTACTACTTAGTTTTATAACCAATTTAGTAAATTCATCTTATGTAGTGTTTCGTTGAATATCGTCACTTATTCTAACTTTCCAATCCTCTTGGCATGAACATAGGTTGTTTTAATGGACAAATCATGGATAGACATGCCTCGAAATACAAGTAAATATATGAGGATTGGATACCTTCTTAGACTTCGCATTAACTAATAGTGGTGCTAGGGGAAAGATAATATGTCCATGTCAGAAATGCAATTTTAAGAAATGGCAAAGTCGTGAAGAAGTATATGATAACTTAATTGTTAAACCTTTTCCAAAAGGGTATACAGTGTGGCTTCTACACGGAGAGAGAAGAGTAAATGACGAAGCGCCTCAAGTAATGGTCGAAGCTCCTCAAGTAATGGCCAAAGAAGATGGTGGAAGAGTTGAAAATAATGATAATATGTATGAAATGATTAATGATGTATTTGCACATCATTGTTGTAACAACGACATGGCGGATGATGACGAGATGGGTGCAAAGTCAAGCCATACTACAAGTCATGATGGAACCGATATTTTTGATAGGTATTGCAAGTAAGTGGGAAGAAATGGTGAAGCGTTATTATTCTTCAGTTTTCTATTTCTCATTATATTTATAACATACTTATTATGCATTTGTCCATTTTCATAAGAAAGAGAGTGTGGGCACAAAGTTAGCAGAGGAAAAGTTTGTATAGCTACCCATAAGAAGACTCGATGGAGCTTTTGTCAGTGATGAGGCAAGAGAAATTGGAGTAAGTTTTATTCCTACAAATGTATAACAATTTAGTGCAGTAAATATGAAATTTATAGATGTAATTATGAGTTGTTGTTCACATTGATTGACGTTGTGCCATTGAAAATTGCATTCTTAAATATTGAGTATGTTTAAACTGTGAAGCAAATGAGTAAATATGATTAGTAATGCATATGAGTATTGGTTTAATATTATAGATAACTTGATGATGTATTGGATTAGTTGTATCTTATGACTAGCATTGTATTTGAATGTTGTAGAATGGAAGTGTGTGGTTATTAGAAGTTTGTGCCTATGGTGAGTTATAGGAAGTATTATATTGGTCAAAAGTGTAAACAACTTTGATATATTGCTACAATGAAATGGAGATCAAAATGAATGAATACATGCACTGATATGTGTTTACTAGGGCCATATTAAATGAATATAATTAGTTTAACCTTGGTCTTTTGTTCATGTATTAAACGTGTTGTCTCACTTATTTTCTCAAACGAACCAACTTTCGATCTCTTCAACTCTTCTTCTAATTTGTACAAATTTAAGTGATGGATTAAAACAATGTTATAGCTGTGGAATAAACAATTTTGGTACTCATTCATTATTAAACCATTGTAATCATATCAGTTCATAAAATAAATACTTGAACCAAAGAAAATAATTTCTGTTTAGACCAGAATCAATTTTGACGTGTACGGGCAAAAGCTTCAGTGCTTTTTGATTGTGTTATACGTTTATGATTCATAACCTATGATTTTATGAGCTTATATATTGATTGGCTTTGCTTGTGTGTTGTTTGTGCAAGTCTTGAACAGGTGAATGCATTTATTGGGTAATATGGATGCTAAAATGAAATTGTTTGTGCATTGATAATTGTATATCTACTAATAATGAAATTGGGTTAATTGTTTTATCTGATTTAGATGATTTCACTATTTTATTAAACGTTGTATGTAGGAAAAAATTGAAGCATATGAATCTACAATATCATCGACTTAATCAAAAGAAATATCCAGTTCAGATTCATTGGCTCATGCTTTAAGAATCAAAAAGCATTATGGATGCGTTCGTGGTTTAGGTTTGGGTCCTTACCCATCTAAAGTCTTTGGAGTCCATGCTCGTTCTCATAGTGGATCATCTTCAGCTTCTCCTTCTAATATTGAATTACAAACTCAGGTTAATGAATATTTTATCAATTACTTGGTTTGTTCTTTTTATGATTAACTTCTTAGATATTATTTTTCTTACTTTTTAAACAATTTCATATGTTACAGGTATCTTCATTGACAACACAAGTCAATGAAACGAAGGCAGTGATATCATTATTGCTACAAAATTATCCGGGTTAATTGCCTTTACAGTTTGCTACATTTCAACCATCATCGATAAATTGCTAAATTTATTTGTATGATTTTTTTTAAAGATTTAAACTCTCATTTGGTCCTCGTATTTGTGTGTCAATCTCAAGTGGGTCCTCATTTTTTTTCGGTCTCAATCGGGTCCATAAACTTGTAAAAATGAGTCAATTAAACCCTCTCCGTTAAGTTATCACTGACGTCGTCTGCCTGTGATGACGTGGTGCACGAAAAATTAGCTCAGTTATAAGGATTTAAATATGTGGATATTAGTATTTAAAAAAAACCTTTTGACGTGGTAGGGAATGAGGGAATTAGGGATTTTTATTGGGGTTTTTTAACTGAAACATAAATACTTAAAGGAATTAGGGATTTCATGAGTTAAGGATTTTCATTTGGTGAGTGAGTGTCAGAATTAGGGCTCGCAAGAATTTTCAAAGACGAAGACAATCACGTGGTGGTGAACGAACCAAATTGAAAGTGGACACGAGTAAAGGTTAGTTTGCTATGTTTTTGCGTTTACGAATATTGCTATCTTGTTGCGTTGTGGTCCCGATTTTGCTATCTTGTTGCGTTTAGGTTATAAAGGGTTTGCTATGTTGTTGCTTTGTTGTTCTATGATGGGTCTTGATATTGGTATGTTATTGTATGTTCAAATGTATGCACTGTTGTGGTCCCAAAATTGCATTTATCAATTGTTTAGAAGTAGTGGTCCCCTTTTCTGTCTGAGTATTTCCTTAGTGGGGATGTTAGTTTGTTCCCTTGTCCCCTTGATGTGTGACTATTTCCTTAGTTAGTAGGGAGTGAAATCATAATATCCCCCCAATGTACAGGTGTTAAAAGGTTGTGCTTCAAACAGAATATAGCATGGATGAACGTATTAAAGTTGTGGTCCACCATTGTGGCCATTTTGTTAGTGATGATAATAGAAATTTAAAATTTGATGGAGAGATAGTAGAATGGTCTTGTGATCCACACCTGGGGTGCTATTTTGGAATATTAGCTTTAGTAAAAGACTTAGGTCATATAGACATAAAAGAACTTTGGTACAGTTTAGGAGGTAAGTCAGTGGTGCCAGATAAGTTAGAATTATTAATTTATGATAGGGATGTTATGCATATGCTAAATATTGCAAAGTTAAATGATGAAGTTCATTTGTACGTGGTTCATAATACCATGGAACCAAATAATAGAAATGATTGATTGGGTTGATGGTGATGTTAATGAAGAAGGTGATGTTGCAAGACAAGTGGAAGGTGAGGTTGAAGTTGGAACATAAATGAAGGAGGATCACGGCGAGGGTGAGGTTGAGGGTGAGGCTGAAGTTGGAACAGAAATGGAGCAGGTTGAGAGTGAAGTTGCTAAACAGATTGAACATGTTGAGGATGGTGAAGTACATCATGTAGAGGAGGCTGAGGTACATGATGTAGAGGAGGTTGAGGTACATGATGTACATGATTTTGAGCTAGAAGATGTAGAAGAAGATGAGGTTTAGGATGAGGATGACCATGTAGATGAGGATGAGGATGAGGCTGGAGATGATGGTCAGAATGAGGGTAGAGATGATGCTCAGGATGAGGATGTAGATGATTGTGAGGACGAAAATGTATAGGATGATGAGGATGAAGATGTAGATGAGTCTGTCAGTGAAGAAAGTCTAGTTGATGCCACCATTGAGTGTGACATTGGTACTTCTAAAGGAAATGTAAGGGAAGAACAACCTTGCACTCCAGTAGGTGAGTGTTCAAGGAAAACTGATAATGATTCCATGCATGATGTTCATGGCTTGTCTGACATAGAGTGGATGTCGGATGAGTTGGATAATGGTCCAAATAGTGAGGAGGAGGATGATTCCATTCCGAGAACTTTGTTTCCCACATTTAGCATGCCTAAAAGTTTGGGGGAATATAAATGGGAAGTAGGAACCTATTTCACTAAGAAAAAGGAATTCACAAAGGCCATTAGGACTTATGCACTGAGTAATGGTAGAAATTTAAAATTCATGAAGAATGACAAGAAGATGGTTACTGTAAAATGTTTGGGGGGCAAGGGGAAATGAAAATGGTATGCTTATTGTGCCTATAGGTCTGGTGCCAAGTCATGGCAGCTAAGAAAAGTGATTGATAATCATAGCTATAATATAAATTTCAATGTGAAGTTAATGACTTCTAAGTGGTTGAGTCAAAGGATGGAAAAATCTGTAGAGAGAACCCTAATATGAAGGTCATGGACATTAGGGACAAAGTAATTAGGAAATGAAATGTAGGAATCTCTAGTAATATGGATTTTAGGGCAAGAGCCATGGAAAAAGATAATAATGAGGGGTCATTCAAGGAACAATATAGAAGAATCTATGATTATGGTCATGAGCTTCTTAGAGCAATTCCATGTTCAACAGACAAAATAAAGATTGAAAGTAGTAATGATAAGTGTATATATTCAATAGAATTTATGTATACTTGAAAGAATGCAAAGATAACTTCATTAGTTGTAGACCCATCATTGGGTTGGATGGATGCTTTTTCAAAGGCAGGTATAGAGGGGAGTTACTAACATTAGTTGGAAGAAATGGAAATGAACAAATTGTGCCCATTACATATGTTGTTGTTGAGGTAGAAAACAAAGACTCCTGGACTTGGTCCTTGGAGCTTCTCATTGAGGACCTTGGTGGGAAGTTGTTTGTGGAGCATGTACATTTATTTCAGACCAACAAAAAGTCAGTCAGTCAAAACAAATGTTAATTACAACCTATTTCACATATAACTCAGTTGACTTGAGTATTTTAAATTGTAGGGTCTTTTGCCAACTATTCAAGATCTTCTACCTAGGGTAGAACAAAGATTTTGTGTTAGACATTTGTATTCAAACTTCAGAAAGAAATATCCTAGAAAAGACCTTAAACGTCTAATGTGGAGGCCAGCAACAACCACATATCAACAACTATGGAAGGCTGAAATGAGGAAAATTAAAAAGATCAATGTAAAGGCATTTAATACTTGATTGCAATTCCACCTAGGTATGTATTCACTTTTCTCCATACCTTATTCTTCTTTTATTGTTATATTTTCTTTGACAGTTATATTTACTGACATTTAAATCTCCCAGGTTTTGGTCAAGATCTAGATTCACCCCTACATCACAATTTGACACTCTTGTCAACAAGATGTGTGAGGGCTTCAATAGTGTGCTAGTTCGTAGTAGGTCTAAGCCAATTATCACCATGTTAGAAGACATTAGGGTTTACATCATGAAGGGATTGGCTACGAACAAGACAAAGATGACATTATATCAAGGTTCTGTCTGCCTTAAGGTTCTCAAAAGATTTTAAAAGCAGCCATGGTTGACCAGATATTGGTTACCAAGGTAACTTTACTCATACAATTAATTTGTGTTCACATTATGTCTACTTGTTGCTAATTGTTTTGTCATTTTGTACTCATGACAGATGGTCATCAGATCAATTATTTGAAGTCATACACATTTCACAATTTGGGGAGCAATTTGTTGTCAATCTTGACAACAAGGATTGCAATTGTAGAAAATGGTTAATTACTGGCATTCCTTGCACTCACGCCATTACTACAATGAAATTATTGAATTTAAATGCAGAAAACTACATTGGGCATTGGTTTAGGAAGTCTACTTATGAAGAGACCTACAACACCATCATTTATCCTATTAATGGTCAACTTGTTTGGGACATAACTTCATATCCAGATGTATTACCCCCAAAGAAGAGGACAATGTTAGGAAGGCCCAAGAAAAAACGAAGACGAGAGGCTTGGGAGTTGAAGAAGAATGACACTGAATTAAGAAAGGGTGGGAGCAAAAAAACACGTGCTCTCTGCAAAGAACTTGGACACAACAAAAGATCTTGTTCACAACGACCTACAACACCAAATGTGCCTCCCCGCAACAACAGATGTGCCTACTGACCAACCTACTCAACAAACACAACTCACAATACCTCCACAACAAATCTACATATTAGTTAGGAGTCTATTGTGCCTCCTTCTGATCAATGAAGTCATATTTAGTTCCATTTTGAACACAGTCTTTTAAATGTCATGTAATCTTTACTGATGAAGGAACAATGTAATATCAATTTTTTTTTGTGTAATTTCATAATGTAAGACAGATGTGCCTATTAGGTTTCTTTTGTTATGTTATGCACTGAGTAAGGCAATGTTGTTATCAAGTATTTTTTTTATATGAGACAATGTTTATTCATGTGGTGATCATTTCTGTATGATGGTTATTTACCATTGCTTTATGATGTTACTTTTGCACTTTCTTTAACTTATTCTGCCTATATCAAATTAAATAAATCAAATAAGACATTATTAAACATCATTAGAAGTCACCTTTATAAATAAAACAGACAATAACATTCCAAATATCAAATTACATTACATAAACTTCCATTAAGAAATCAACCTAGTTTCATCAACAATGATATCACAATTACATTACAAACACATGTAACAAACATCATCCCCATTAACACCTTCAACCACTTCTCCAAAATAACAAGACTTTTCTTCAAACAAGCTATTTTAAGCTTTTCAACATCTCTTTCTTCCATCTTCATCAGACTTTGTTCCATCTTCATCAAACTTCCACCCACTTCTTCATTTCTTGCACTTGCACTCCTTTCTTCTACATTCACCACATTTCATTCATCAATTATTTCTTCACTGCACCACTGAAAGAAGTTGCATCCAACGAAATCTCCACTCCCACCTTGTGGGAGAAGAAAACACACTCCCTCGTCAATGACATCAAAACTCCCACCTTGTGCAAAAACAAAACCACAAAAGAAGTCACATTTCTGCTTCCATTAAACTTACCTTGAAGTTAGGGCAACCCCAAAATCTTTTGCCCTTGTTTTCAGGAGTTATGGCAATGCGGAAGACTGCATTCTGACCACAAACGCAAGTGGGTTTTACACCCAACTTGCTCCTAGTGGCAGAACTCTGTTGAAAGCCCCAACTTGTGCATTTACAAGAAGAAGATGAACCAGACATTTCGTGAGCTAAACAGTGCTTCCAGAACTCTTCTTCCCCAACACGAACATGTCTAAGACTTTGGAAGTCAGGGTTGCTTTAAATGTTAAGTGTTAGAGCTAACAACATAACACATGGTTTCCATGTGGAATGCTTCATTATACAACAAAACACCCATCTAATTTAATACATATTGTCACGTCAACTAAAACAAATTACAACTCAGCATCAGCAGACAGCGTCATTGATAACTTAACGGAGAGGGCTTAATTGGCTCATTTTTACAAGTTTATGGACCGATTGAGACCGAAAAAAAAACGAGGACCCACTTGAGATTGACACACAAATACGAGAACCAAATGAGGGTTTAAACCTTTTTTAAATATATAACTGACTAACTATTATGTTATATTGTAGGTATCTGATCAAGGAAGTGTGCCAAACGATGGATGTAACGGAGAAGAAGAACCTTAGACATTGTATTTAATTTTTAATATTGAACATCTTTTTCTTTAATTTTTTATAGCAAAACTGTGGATGCAGAGAATTCAAAATGGTTTGATAGGCATAACATTGAATTTTGTTTGGAGTGTGCCACTCTTTGAAAACAAACTTGATTGAGAGGCTACTGAATGAACTGTTGAATTCATGTTCGGATGGTAAAGTACTTCTCTCTATATCCTTATCCTCAAAACTGATATTATATAGTTAAACTGTTGTGCTATAAAGTTCTTGCTTTCATTCTAGTGTATGGGAACTAAGGTATATGAAAAATCTATAATAATAAATGGATGGAAAGCAGTGTAGCAATGAATAACTGAGTTATTATCCCAATTATGTAATACTATATCAGATAATTTATTTAATTTATTTGTTGGTGAAATCATGATTACCAAAATTTACAAAGAAGCATTCCAGATTATTTATTAATTCATTTGATTTTATTACATAAACTACTACACTGCTAGATGTGTCTCTGAAGCATCAGAATTAAGAAATTCTCCAATTTCAATCCAATAAAAAAAAGATATGTATGCATTTCCGGCGGTTTTAGATAAAACCCCTGAAAATCTTTCGAACCCAACTACTTCCGGCAGTTTCGTAGAACCCCGGTTAGTTCTGGCGGTTCTCCAGAAACTCCTGAAAAAAGGGCGGTGCTGCATAACCGGATAGTGCCGGCGATTTCCCAGAAACCCCTAGTAGTAGGGGCAGTTCCACAGAACCCCGATTAGTTCCGGTGGTTCTAGAAACCCCTGGAAATAGGGGCGGTTTTGCAGAAAACCCCCGATAACTTTGTGACGCTTTTTTTTTTTCCAATGATTTTGGCAACCGCGGGAAACGTATTTTCGAGAGTTAAAACCCAGTAACGTAAAAAAAACCCTTACTGAAATCAATTATTTTTGTAGTGTATTATCATAAAAAAAGTAAATATACGCGCATATTTTCACTAGTACTAATAATAAATATATTTTAAATAATAATAACAAAAATAATAAATGATAATATATTTTAAATATTAAATAATAATATAAATACATAAGAAATATAAAATAATAATAAAATTAATAAAATTATGAAATAATAATCGTAATGAAAATAACAATAACAAAAATAAAAACAATAATAGTTAAAATAAATTTATAAAATAATAATGATTATAATAATAATAATAGTTTCAAATATAAAAATTCTTACTTCATTTTATTTAAACTAGTCACCTATAATTTATTAAATTGTAACATAATTTACACGTAACCTAATTTACACTAATTACATTTTATTTTAAATTATTTTTATGATCCAAAGTAAAATTGTAATCATTAATAAAAATATCTTTATTAATCTATCAAACTTGTGACAACACTTACTAACGCTAATATCCTATTTTAATAGTATACAATTATTATAAGAGACATAACATATAAAGGAATGAGAGAACAAATTTTTCAAAGTAAATATATACAAATGTCTATTACAGTTATCTTTTACATAATTATAGCAGTAATTGAACATATTTATATAGAAATTTTATACTTCTAAGAGTATTATTGCACCAAATCAAAAGTCTACTACTTTTTTCAATAAAATTTAATAAGACAAGAAATCTAACCATTTAACTCTAAACTTCAGCATCATTCCCGTCTTGCACTGGATCTACTAGAACATCTCCATCTGCTTACATAATTAAAGTGATCACTGTAAACAAGAAGAAACACACAAGCAAACAAACAAAAAAGAAAAGGTAAGCTAATGTATAAAAAATAATCATATATCAAGTTTATAGAAGTAGGCATATAAAACAAATAAATCAATAAATCCAAAGACATACAATCCTTTCCTCTACACTTGATCATCTGGATACATGTATTGATATCAAACTCTAGGGGTCTTGAACTCATTGGTGGTGAAACAACTCATCCACACATACTACCACATACTGAGGTTAATCCGTCAAACATTTGTGGTCAATACATGACCATTAAGAGTGTCAGAATCACCTCTAATACAGAGAACCTATATCAATACATACACTATACATAAACATCTTAAGGACTTCTCCTTGAAATCCTTATACCATCATATACAATTTCACATTTACAAACTCATCTCATACCAATTTAAATCATATCCATATGTATCATCCATTGATTATACATAAAATTGTCAATCTAGACAAGGGTGAAATTTCATTCAACATATTTTAAACAAACATAAGTCAAAGATTATATAAACAATCACAACAATGACAATGTTGTCAGAACATGGGTCGTTCAACAAGCAAGATCTCTCGCC
Source organism: Vigna umbellata (assembly GCF_029865625.1). Lineage (NCBI taxonomy): Eukaryota > Viridiplantae > Streptophyta > Magnoliopsida > Fabales > Fabaceae > Vigna > Vigna umbellata. Next base: position 981,532 of record NC_142173.1, on the reverse strand, counting down.
CAACGAACTAATGGGAAAAATAAGATAAAGACTTGTAGGAAAAAGTGATGTTCAACACCTTAAACCATCGTTCAGTTTTCATAAGTCAAAGTGCTCACTGACTTCGTGGTGCTCAACATCCTAGAACCCAATGGCTCTCGGGTTTGGCAGCGCTCAACGCCACATAAAGTAGCTTTATGCTATACCAAAAGATAAAATCTTAGAAACTTGATCTAGATGCACTCAAAACCTATCCAAATAACAAAATTGGTATTCTTGGCATAATCATTGATTTGAAAATATGTTTATGACTCATATTGAATATCGATTTACTTAAATTGTCCATAAATTTAGTTCATCTAATCAAAGCAAGACCAACTCAACTCAAATGACATATTTACATCTTAAATTTCAGTAACATAAGTGACTAACCATGTTCTAAATACCACAAATATAGACCGTTAACCTCAGACTCAGTCAATAAACCATCCCCACAAAATTTCACATGTCAAACCATTAATTATAGACAAATTTCAAATAGCTCTCCAATCTATTAACCGATACCCGAATTGTTTACTCATTTAAACATCCAATAGCAAAACCACCATTTATGCCCTTGATCTCATCAAGTCAAACCATCAAAACAAGTGAAATATAACAAGCAACTTCATCAAAATTTTCTCCTACCAAACCATAAGATTCCAAACCCAAACACCCAAATAATTGTACCAAACACAACAACATTTTAGCAACAATTCTAGTTAACTAAACAACTATTCCTAACAGTAATAGTTCATCCAAAACCAATAAAATTCATCAAGTAGTCATAATATTTAACCACACCAAACTACCAATTTTGCACCATTTCAAATATATAACACAAATTGAACATCATAATAAATTAAAAATTTGGTAGTTAGCTTCTCTTACCTTATAAATGACCATACCGCTATAAAAGGCCTAAAATAGTATCAAACGCACAGAAAAACTTTATCTTCTCCTACAAACAACATAAACACTGATCAACAGATATTTTTATAGAATACTCAACAAACTCGCATGTAAAAGAAGACAAAACAGACCAAAAAGAAAAGTTGAAAATGAACTTACTCTATCTGAGAAATTGATGGTCCAAATTGAAGAATTCACTACCAAGATCAATTCTACGGTCTTAATTTTTCAATCAAACAAACATAAGCGGAGAAATCCTAGAGAGAAGTTAGAGAACTCGCGAAAAGTAGTTTCTAGAAAAATTGTGTGTTTTAAAATTATGAAACTCGTTCGTAACAAAATTATTTATATTAAAACTCTTTAATATTAAAATAATCAAGTATGAATACTTTAAACCACTACCTCATGACATTTTCTAGGTTTTTAAACTAACTTTAATAAACTTTTTTTCCTTCCATGGAACTATATTTTCCTTAATTTAAACAACCTCACTTTCATTTTTTTTTAAGGAAATCCACCCAAATTCACTTTCTCAAATTCATTTAAAGAAGAAGAAAAAAGTCAAATGTTAGATTATATAATTAAAATATTATTTTAAATAATAACATATCTTCCAACATATTTTTTAACAGCATAAACTTAAATGATTTTCTTACTATGTGGAATGCACATACGGTGTCCATATTTAATCAAGGAATAACGTTTGCAGGTAGGACACATACTATATATATATATTGGGTTCATACAAATATATTTCAGAAGGGTTTAATTTATTGAGATATTAAATGTCATAAGTACCTTCTTGCATACTTATAAGAGGCAAATTTACAGAATGAAAAAAATAAAGAAAACACATTTTAGAATTACCAAATTCAAGTAAAACTATATCCTAACCACGAATCTAAACAGTGCATAATCTAAATACCAACGACGAAATTTGAATGTATAATAAAATTCTAAATTAAAAGCAGCTATCTTTGTATATATACTTCTTGTTTACTTCTTAATACATTCCATTACTATTAAATCTTTATTTAAGAAACTAATAAAGATGCCTATTAGTCGAAGACTGGATCCTCTTTTCCATCTAAATCTATTTCACTAAACTCTCCTTCTTCACACTTGCCCACCCATAAAGACATTGTTGAGTTTTCTTGTGTGGGTAGAACCCTACAACAATCTCTCCTTGTTGACTGCAAACACAAAATTCATATTCAATTAATAAGAGGGTTAATTTCAATGTTGATAAATTAGCAAACTAAGTACTATTGAAAATAAACAAATGTTATATAAATAGATAAGTTTCTCTATAAATATTTAAAAATAAATAATTGATTCAATAATACAAATATTAATATATTTCTTTTTTAAAACTATAAAAATTTATATTATTAATACAAAATTCTAATTTTGTGAGTTTATTTAAATTTTCTTTATAATTAATATAATTAAATACCTGTTATTAAAAAAGTAATATTAATATGTAATTAAATTTAAATAAATTAATTAAAAAAACATAAAGGATAAAAATTTTACTTGAAAATGAATTACATATTAAACTAATTATATTTTAAATAAACAATATTTCATAATTATTAAAATTTAAATACTTTAGTTATTAAAGGAGATCAAATAATATGAACATATTAATAAAATTAAAAATTGTTGTATTATTGGAAAAAAAATTAAAATACATCACTATTTATTGAACGAAATTAATTATTTATAAAAAATTAAATTAGTTTTTAACTATAAAAATAATATATCTACATGTAAAAAAAATGATTTTAAATAAGCTAACAGGAGAGAGTTTTTGATGTATAATCTAATTATAATTTGTAAAAAGTTTCATCCAAACACAACTCTTAACGTGATTTCAAAGTATAATTTGTAAAAATAATTCTTACCCTTTGCCAGCGAAGAGGATCTGGTTTTTTAGAAACTATGATGCTATCGATTATCTCTGGTGATTGCATTTGCCATGAGCATTCAGGAGGTCTGGTTTTGAAACGAGAATAAGTGCCAAAAATCGTCTTCTTAACTGGATCGTATCGTGTGGTGTTCATGTAGAAAAGGAAAGCTTTCTGACAAGGGTTTTTGGTGATAGGTCTGGTGTTGAATGAGTATGCAGTGTAATCAGCTCTTTTGTACCAATTTAGAAAGGTTCGTGTTGGCATCTCTAACTCTCTAGGGGATAGTACCCCTCTCAAAACTTGAACAACAAAGCCCCATGAAATAGAGATCGACCAGATTCTCTTATGATCATAGCAAATTGATTGCTGCATTATGCTACCTGAGTCTTGCTTAACGGATTTCATCAAGTGTTTGAGAGATTCTACTCGATCCATCAATGGGAATATTGGTTGCACCAGATCAAGGTGGTGTAATGTCAGCAATGGAGTCACGGGATGTGCCCCCAGAAGCCCTAAGAGATCACCATACACGTCATACTGCATAACAAACACCCAAATTCAATAGTAAAGTGGTATTGTTCATGTGGGCAGTGAGTAAAAGTGGTAAAGGAAATAGTTTTCAGAATGAAATGTAATTTACCTGATGAAACCCTTGTTCCCTTGTCATGGGCACCCCTAGCTCAGCCATGCAAGCTTGCATTCTATCATCACTTCCATACAAAGCAGGATATCGTTGAATGCAACGATCTTGCATGTTTGCAAGCTCCTTTGCTAAAGGGTAGCTTATGGCAAATCCTCCTCCACCGTATGCCATAGCATATGAGAAATGAATGTTCTGAACATGGCTCTCAGATGAACTACCAACGTAATAGAACTGCGTATGATCATATTTGGAAAGAACCCTAACCACATTATCCACAACAAACACTGTGTCATCATCTCCCATCATGAACCATCTTACATTCTTCATTCCGAGCTTCAATGTTTCTGTCACCACCCTTGAAATCCTCAATGCAGACCTCTGCCCTTGACTGTTCGTGTATTTCAACTTACTGGTGTCTCCAGAAATTCGAAGCTGTGGTAACCCTTCGTTTGCATCAACCTTCACTTTGCTGTCTAACCACACCACCCCTCTTGTTTTATTAGGCTTCCACCACACCTTAATGTATTCTTTTCTTGTTTCCCACAAATTTGACGAAGCAGCAATCCCAAAAACAATGTGTTCAACATTGGTGTCTTGTCTTTGAGATAACTCATCATAGGGTATTTCTTCTCCTACTACATTTTGCGAATTTGCTTTCCCTTCCTCATCTTCATCCTCCTTTTCCTTATTTTCCTCACCTGCTTTTTCATCTTCGTCGCTTTCTCTTTCGACAGTGTTTGTAGTTAAGGACATGTTGTTACCTGTCGTCTGAGGTTGTTCTTGGAAGGATGCCTCCAAACGAATGGAGTTGGAACAATCTTTCTTGCTCCTCGATAAGAGAAGAAAATTGGAAGAGTAAAGGATGTATAACACAATCATGATGAGGATCAACCAAGTGATGATGCGTGGCTTGGAAGAAGAGGGCATTTGATTGTTCCAGGTTCTTGAATTCCTCAGGTTGTTGCTTTACTATTTTTACTAACAAGTGTTGAAATGGAGAAAGGTGATCATGGAAGAGACATTCAAACTCAGAATTGTTCGGATCGGCCTAAAGGAAAGAGAATAAGAAGGTATTACTATGTTTGTTTCTTCTTGGTGTTTGTGCTTCTGAGCAAAGTTTGTTGTGACACAAAGCGAAGTTAAATGCGCTTAAAATGGACACTGATTTCAATCAATGGTGAAAAATATATGTTGTCGTCATAGGATATATGATGACATTATCCACTATTTCGTATACAAAATACAACACATATATAATTAAAATAAATATGAATTTAATTAAATATTATTATTTTCAATAACTAAATTATATATAATTTAAATTTATTTAAAAGAATTATATATTCTTTGTATAAGTTAATATGAATATATATATATATATATATATATATATATATGTTGTAGATTCTATAATATTTAACAATTAACTATTCTTGTTATATTATTTTTATCTACAAATGACTCGTGTCATAATCTATTTGACATCATTATCAAATAGTTAAAAGGAAAAAATGAATAACTACAAATAATATCTTGCCACAAAATCATCCAATAATTGATTCATATTATAAACACAAATTTAACCCCTAAAAATAAAAATAAAACCTTTGAGCTAGCAAACAGAAATTATATTTTGCTATCTTAGAAACATCTTTTTCTTTAGCTCTTCTACCATATAACAAAAAAAGTGTTGATTACTAATATTCAAACACAAAATAATAAATAATTATATTAAATTAGATGAGTTAGTAAGTTAATCCGACTTATTATAGATTCAACTTAATGATTTGAGTTCTAAGTGAACTAGATAAAATTAGCTCGTATCAACAAATTATGTTTTTTTCAAACTCAATCCAACTCAAACATACAGTTAATCGACCTAGAAATTCTAACCATTTTGATATCACTGTGAAATAGTTAAAAGGAAAAAACTGGGTAACTACTAAAGTAATATCCTGTCACAAAATCATTCAGTAATCGATTCATATTATAAACAGAAATCTAACCTCTAAAAATAAAAATAAAACCTTTGAGCTAGCAAACAATATCTGGCAATTAACTCTAAAGATATATTTTTTCTATTTATAAATAGTCATAAAGAATATACAGCATGGGACATTAAATACGTTTTTGCGCAAAAATATTAAATCACACAACATGATTATGATTAAGTACATATTAGAAAATAAAATATAGCACAATAAAAAAAGATATTGTTAAAAATGATATTCGGGTTATAGTTGTTGAAGTATATAAAGGTGTGTGTGTGGTTTGTGTATTGCATGTTATTATCGAAAGTTGGTAGAGATTAAAAGTGAAAGATGTCTAGTGGAAAGAGAGAGAAGGAAGAGTGGGAAGATTACACGTGTGATATTTGTGGGAAAGAAGTTGCAACCAAACGTGGTGTTCTTATTCACAAGGCGGCTCTTCATTCTAAACCTGATTTGCCTCCTAAAAGCTTCGTATGTGATTACGCTAATTGTAGTCAAGCTTTTGATAACAGACAACAGTTAATTGGACACAAGATGTCTGTTCATAAATATCGTGCTGCAGGTAGTAGCAGTAAATCTGGTGGGGCTCGTGACTTTGATCTTAACCGCCCACCAAATTATTGATATCTAAATAATATCATCTTAAATCTTATTATTAATTTTAATATTTTAATTAGGTTGACGTTCTAAATTTATGTTATTTTATTTTTATTATTATAATTTTTTTTTTATAATTTAGAAGATTGTTTTGCTTTAAATGTAATGTTTGCTTTATGAATTATGAGTTGAGCGAGGTTTATTAGTTAAAAGATGTCTTATTTTGGTGCATCGATCTGTTTGTCACCATTGATGAACATTGTTAAATAAAGAACTTTTAATTTTATTCTGTTGTTTTTCTTTTTCTTTTTTCTTCAGTATTCATATGGATTAATTCATTATAGTTTTAAAGTAATCCTTCCACGCATACTGTTGTTAAATATTTTATTCTCGCTGTACTCGCGTCACCGGTTTTTTTTTTGTGTATATTGAAATTTATTATTTAATATGATAAAAACTAAAAATATAGTTTTTTAACTATTTGTATATCATTGATAATTGTAATATAATGTGTTAAATTTTTATAGGAAAATAATTACCTACTTTTCAACGTTAATTTTTAACGAATCACTCTAATTTTTAAAAGTCAATATCAATTTATATATTCAATTTCATATGAGTAATTAAATTAAATAATTATACTATTTTAAACGCACAAATATATACAGATAATTTGTTTGGATATAAAAATGTAAAATGTAATAACCTATATTTTAAGAGTTGATATGATGATTTAATAATGAGGTCACGTTATTTTAATATTAAAATAAATAATATTAAAGTAATTAAAAGTAAGTACATTTTTTATTAAGAAGTGTATTATTTAAAATGCATAATATCTATTTAAAACTCATTTTTTTTATTTTCTTCTACTTTTTTTTTTCGAGTTTCAACTTTTTAATAATTTCTTTGAAGATCAAGAGTTGTCTATGTGATCAAGACAACAAGATATTCATTTTTACCTATTAATTTTTTCAAAAGAGTAAGGTAGTTTCTAACTTTTTTAGAATTGTACGTTTCTTTCATGCATGTGAGTCATCTTTTGTCGCATATGTCTTCGTAGCTTTCTAGTATGTTCCTTATTGATTAATGGTTCTAACAACATATCCTGATAATGATTTTGTGGTGTATAGGTATAAATAGAGATCTTTAAGTTGAGGAAGCGGTTTTAGGTCTTTTCAAGTAGTTTTAGCTTCTACAAGAGCTAAATGTTTCTTTCTAAAGTCTTTTTAAGTTTGATAATCTGATTTTTTGGTGTGCTCTAATTGAAATGAAAATTGACTTGGTGTTAAGTTTATAGTTTGCTGAAATACTATTATATGATATTTTGAGTCCTTGAAATTGATTTAAATGGGTATTATCTGAATTTGGAAGAGTATTGTGTGAATGCTTGTTGGTTGTTACCTGTTTTGATCACTTGAGATAATGTAATTGAGGTTATAATTGGTTGGAAAGGTGAGAGTTTTTGCTGGTTTTGGGTCTAATTTGGGGGACGGGGGTTAGCAGGTGAATTTAAAGAAAAGTTGATAAAGGAAGAAACATGATGTTTGGGGTCTGTTCTTGAGTCATTTAAAATTTGGTTAGCCACTTAGTTCACTAAAATCTACTTTGTAACATGTAGAATATAATAGTGAGGTTTTAAGTTGTTGGTTTGATCTTATGCACCTTATTCCTAGCCAAATAAGCAAATTGGTACTCAATTTTAGTTATAAACATGTTTTTAAATAAACTCTAATGTCAAAGATACTAATTTGGACATTTGATAAGTCTTAGATGCAACCAAATCAGAAAACCAAGTTGTTGTCATTTGGTATAGGGTTGAGCAACCTTGTGTGGCTTTGAGCACTTCCAAACAAGAGAGTCACTAGGCTCCACAACACTGAGAACTCACTTTGGGTGCGGAACGCAGTAAAACCCGAGAGCAAATGAGCTCTAGAATGCTGAGCAACACTAATTGGCGCTGAGCGCTACGAAACCAGAGAGTTATCTGGTTTATGGGCGCTATGCGTGGAATTGGATATTGCTTGATCGAGTTTAGAGTTTATTTATATGTTTAGGTATTGCTTGATGTGAGAGTAAAATTGTTATATTCTGATTTGTTTGATTTGTGTGTTTGATTCTTGATAAATTAGCTTACCCCATTGTTTGTGTTTTTATGTGTTTGTTTTCTCTTTTGCAATGATCGCATGATTTGTATGAACAAAAGAAGAAATTTCAATGGAACAAACGCTAGATGGTGAGGATGTAGATGCACAGTTGATTAGATTAATAGTTGTGTACTTTGATATTTTGAGAACCTTTAGTTTGTGTATAGATAATCTTAGTATAAGATATTTTGTATATAAAGTTTAAATTATTATTAGAGTTTGGGTAATTGTAATCATATTTTATATGCTTTCTTTTAGTTAACTGATTTCTTTTATTGAAGATGTAATGATTCCTATTAGTGTTAAAGCTATAAAATTTGGGATGTTACATAAAATATTTTATATTTGTGAAGTTTTAAAATATAATGTCTATATTTAATGTTGTAAAGTGAATAACTAGTATGTTAAAAAATGTGGGTTCTTATAAACTTAAAAAATATATCATTAATAATAAAAGAAATGCTACTTAATTAATTTGTGTAAGAATGAAAATTTAATATTGCACATTTACGATAAACTGTTAATAACTTATATTTATGAAAATAGATGTTGTGTTTCTTTTATGATGATTTTTAATTTTGTTTAAAAATTATTTAATAAATATTTAAAAAGATATAAATACAAAATACTCTTTTGAAAAAAAAAAAAGCGACAGATAAATTTCGATTAAGAATATATATTTTTACATGAGAAACAATAGTTAAATTGCTGTCATCTTAGTTCAATTTTTAATCTTTATTTTCATCATGATTCATATTGTTTAATTAAAATTGATTTGATGTATGAACTTGATTTTATTATTATTTCTAACTATATTGTAGAGAAGTAAAATCAAAATTATTTCTCAAATTGGCTTCCAAAATACTAAATAGTCGTTTTGATATATGTAACATCTCATTTATCTAACACTTAATATTTAATAATTTAAAATAATTTAACATATAGTTGCATTATTACGGAAAAAAAAAATCACATGGCAGATACATATTTTTAATTTCAAATACACACTCATGAAATGACCAAAAACTCTTCTTCACTATTCCACAACTTATCTCTCGAAGTAGATTAATTGTTGTTTTCTCATATACTCTGGTATAATACACATTCATAAAAACATGTATAAATATATTACTACACATAATCATATTATCATGTAATAATTATATTAGACTCGACTATTATGAAACTTTGATGCAAAATCATCGAAGATTATGCACTTGTAGGGGTTTTTATCGCTTTTTATAGAATCATTACCAATCCAATACATCATGTCATGAATATTTATTAGTTCTAATCTCATATCTGATGCATCTAGGGGGATGTATTGAAGATGTGCCGTGAGATTGGAGGTGAATGGAGGCTTGGAAGGCAGCTGAAACCAAGGGAACAGTGGCGGCAGCAACTGCAGATTCTGGAGGAATTTCTGGATCAGATTGGCTGGGATCTTTGGAGGTGTGGCAGCGGATTGTTGGTGTTTATGGTGAGTGGAGATGGAGGCTAGCTTGGAGAGGTGATTCACAACTCAGAAGGCTTCCTAGAGTGGAAGAAAGTTGCAATGGAAATCAAGCTAAGAAGTGACTCTTGGAGAAGGAATTTGCTATACATTTCAGCAGAAATTCTTTACTACAATCCAAAAGTGAGCTACAAGCTTTGCCTATGAGATTTTATAGATCAATCTCAAGGCTTAAGCAAGCATATTACACGTTTCAGATCTGAAATGCTAATAACTACCCATGTGCTAAATGTGTGGCTTCTAGAAAACTTTATGAAGCACGTGACAAATGAGTTTTACATGTGGAGGAAAAACAATTACTAATGTCGCCCCATAGAAGGATAAGCACACCCCTTCTTGTGTAGAAATGTCCACTTTACCCTTCTCCATGTTTTGGCAAATTTGTAACATCTTCTTGTTCTCCAATTTTCCATCCAAAAATAGCAAATAGTATTTGACCTTGGGGAGAATACTCATCTTGGAGCTTTTTGGCCATCCCTCTTGTGATGGGTCCTATGGTGCTAGGCCTTCTTATATCAATATCATATCATGATCATATTCATACCTGTTTCGGTGAAGATTTTTGTGGGACTGAGACACTAACCTTTCTGACGTGACTTTCCTTCTTCTTACCTCTGAATCTCCTGTTCCAAGTTCTTCAAGTCCGAGTCGAGGGGGGAGGTACCTACAAAAGACACTCCAGTGCTCAAGTTAGGCGTCTGTTGAAGGAGCTGTTACTCACAAATGAATATTATGGTAATTGAGTATTATGAACTCAGTAGAGCGTGAGTAGAATGTGAATGAAATGTTTTGGAGTGTGAATTGAGTATACCTGGTTGATGTCCTTGACCTTGTATTTATAAGTTGTCACAAGCCAAACAGACTTACCTTAAAATCCAAGCGGTTGAAAACAGAATTCCCTTAAAATCCGAGCGGTTACTCATAAATAGCTTTATGAATCTCTTTTAATCAGATATCTTTGATTGTTTTAATCATCCACTGGACACTTGGCCCAACAAGTACTAACACAATTTAATAAAACTAATTGCACTTGTTGGCTATAGTGGTGATCGAACCGTGCTGAGTGTATGACCGTTCGGTATGTACATAATTGACGAGCGTTGTCGCGGTTTGACCTGGCTGACAAGCGTTGTCTGGTTGACGAGCGCTATTGCGGTTTGACCTAGCAGACGAGCGCTTTTGTCGATGAGTGTTGCTATAGTAGATAGACCGATCGGTCTTGGATGCTAACCGTTCGGCCTAGATATCATACTATACATGTACATAATTGACGAGCGTTGTCGCGGTTTGACTTGGCTAACGAGAGTTGTCTGGTTGACAAGCGCTATTGCGGTTTGACCTAGCTGACGAGCGTTGTTATCGATGAGCGCTGCTATAGTAGATAGACCGATCGGTCTTGGATGCTAACCGTTTGGCCTAGATATCATACTATACATAATGCCCCCCAAGTCCGAGTTAACCGTTTGGCTTTAGCCAAGGTTAAGTATAGGACTTATATGAGCTTGGGGAAGGTCGTCCTTGTTCTGTTGGTCGATCAGCTTGTGATGGGAGTTCTTTTTAGAACTTTTTCCCTGTGTTGACAAGCGACTTTGGTAGCCTGTTGTTTACTTGCAATATGAAGTCGACTGGCTGAATACTTTTTAGACCAAATGGTTGAATGTCTGTGAAGCCGAACGGCCTAGTACTTGTGAGTAAGTGGAATACTGGAAGCCGAACGGCCTAGTACTTGTGAGTAAGTGGAATATTGGAAGCCGAACAGCCTAGTACTTGTGAGTAAGTGGAATATTGGAAGCCGAACGGCCTAGTACTTTTTCCCTCATGGCAGTCAGTGCATGACAACAAGGTATTCCTGTTATAGTCCACTTCCTGCAGCTACAATCTCTTTTCTCTACATCAACCACGAACTTTTCAGCAATATTGGAAGTACGGTTGATCTAAAAAACTTGCATACTTGACCAACTGCCAAAGTATTCAAAAACAATATTAGGAAGAAATTTACAATGGAATCAGTCAAATAGAAAATGAGTAAGTGGTTTTGTAGTTTACTTACTTATGTATCCAATATTGTGTCTTCTGTAACTCCTTGTGTAGTCTCTTTTGAATTTTGGGACAAATGGGACCATGAAACAACCTTATCTTATCTCTATTAGATGCCCACCTCTTCATCAGGTAGCTACGAAGCTCTTCCAAGATTGTTATGATTGGTTTCCCCCTAGCATCTAAGATGACACTGTTAAAAGCTTCAGATATGTTATTGACAAGTGTGTCACAAACAGGTGTTCCTGAAAATCTTGACCTAGACCAAAATCTACAACAAGAGAAACTTAAGTATTTGTAAAAGAAATATGCATTGAGCCAAATATGAAATGAAATGTGAACTTGAAATGTACTTGCCTTGGTGGAATTGTTATCAAGTATTTAAAGGCCTCTTTGTTGACTTCCTTGATTTGTCTCATCACTGATTCCCAAGCTTGGGGGTGTGTTGTTGTTGTTGCCTTCCATAGTAATTGTCTAAGATTTATGCCAGGATATTTCTTCCTAAAATTTGCATAAATGTGCCTTACACAGAAACGTTGGTCCACACTAGGTAAAAGTTGTTGTATAGCTGGCAGAAGTCCCTATGATAGTAATGAATGAAAGTCAGTTTTAAATTGGGATGGTGAACATCCATAATCAATGAAAAGTTACTTATTTACTTACTTTCTGTTGATCTGACACAAAGGTACACCTTGAACATAATCCCCCTCCTCCAAGATCATCAATTAACCATTCTAAAAACCATGAGGTTTTTTTCCTTTTCCCTCCCACGTTATTTTCCTTTTCCCTGCCACGTCAAGTAACCTACCCTAAGTCATTGCCACGACCACATTTCTTGCAAACCTCACATCTACACTCAGGTCAACGTTTTCAATTTTAACGTCGTTAAACGATGAGGACTTAATTTACACAATTTTCGTTACTTAGGAACCTAATGTCCTCATTTTAAAAATCGGATACTAAACAAAAATTTAGCTCTTAACTTGGGAACAAAATAGGCTATTAAACCAAAAACAAAATATATTTTTGCTATTAAAGGTGTCCAAAAGTTTAAATAGTTGAAGAAAAAAAAATGAAAAAACTAAAAATATTTTAATTTGTGTATATTGAGTTATATTTAATTACAATAATTTATGACAAGACGTTCTATATTCAATATTTTTTTTGTAAAATTCTTTTTAGTACAAGAAATTATGTTTTTTTTTCCTATCAAAGTTTTATCGCAATGTGTAAAAGTTAGCCAATTACAATTTAGCTCGGAAATTTTTATTACTTTTCTATAATATTCATCGAAATTTATTAATAATAAATCCATAAGAGGATAAAAAAAGAAAACCGACATCTGTTAGCTTTTATTTTCTAATAAAAAAATTAAAATAATGCATTTGAAATTATTTTTAAATGAATCCGTTTTTACAGATTTTGATTAGTTATTTTTTCTATCTTTAATGGTTTTCATAACACCAATTTTATAATATCTTCAGATAATAACTTAACAAGTTAATCCCTCTAACTATGTAATTGAAACCTAGAATTTGAAAATTTTAAAAGTAAATAAATTGGTAACAATGAGATATAAAATAAATAAATATTTAAAAAGGTAAAATAAATTTGGGACAAAAGTGGGATATAAATTTTATATGGATTCAGAAAATGTGCTTTTACGTTAATTCAATTTTTAATTTTTATCTTAATCATGATTCATCCCATTTTAATGACGTTGATTTCATACATGAATTTGATTTTATTACGATTTTTAAATATAACAATATCAACATTAATTAGTGTTTTTATTAACTTCCTCATGATTTTAAATCATATAATAAAATGTTTTTACTTTATTCACGATAGAAAAATAAAGTCAACAATTATGATTTTAAAAAACAGTTAAATATATTTTTGTTATTAAAGAGCCAAAAGTTTAAATAGTTGAAGAAATAGAAGAGAAACAAATTTGAAAATATTTTAATTTTTGTATCTTAAGCTATACTTAATTACAATAATTTTATTAGAAGACGTGAATATTTAATATTTTTTATATAACTTCTTTAGTATAATATGTTATATTCTCTTTTTATCAAAGTTATTTTAATGTGGCTCCACAAAATTGAAAATTGGTAACTACTAAAAGAATATTTGTCACAAAATTATTCAACTATTTATTTAGATTACAAATTAAAAGGGGAAATATAAAATTAAAAATAAAATTTCTGAGCTAGTAAATAATATTTTGGCAATTAGTGTGTCTATATATATATATATATATATATATTATAGGGGTTTGTTAACGCGCGTACGCCTGTTTTTCAGTGGGTACATTTTAGTAATGTGTACCGGATTTTAGTAGACAAAAATACCCTTATATATCATGGATTCTAAGTTTTAAGTTTAAGGGTATTTTAATAATTTTCATTCTCAAAATTAAAAAAAAGAAAAGAAACCCAAACTCTTGTTCACGTCCCTCATTCCTCTCAACTCTTTCTTTTTCATCTCTTTCACTCGAACATTTTCTCTGTCATTCTATGGTAGCTCCAACTGAAAAAATCAAAAACACGTTAAAGAATCTTACAAAAAAAATGATTTTATCATAAGTTTTTCATTTTATAATTTTTGTCTTATCTAATTTTCACAAACATAAAGGAATTGGTGATTGATCTGGAAAAAATCAGAAATACTTGTTGTTAAACAATTTCGTACAAAAAATGATTTTATAATTAATGAGTTTTCCTTTTATAATTTTTATCGTATATAATTTTATCTAATTTTCACAAGCATGATGACATCCGAAGGAATTGATAATTGGCCTAGAGGGTTTTTTTAGAGATGATGATTGAAATTAGAAAGGTTAGTGAAGATGGTGAAATTGAAGAGATCTTTGCGTGAATCTTTACAAAGGCAAATTGTTTAACGGCAAGTGTTTCTGACTTTTTCAATTGGAACAGTAGGGATGACAGAGAAAAGATTGGAGTGAGAGAGATAAAAGAGAAAGCGTTGAAAGGGATGAGAGAGGTGAGTAAGAGTTTGAGGATTTATCTTTTCTTTTAATTTTGAGAATAAAAATTATTAAAATACTCTTGTACCAGCTCAAAAACAGACGTATATATTCTATATTTTATAAACTGTTCCATATTACAAGAGCTTAGACTGAAAACCAATATGAGCATAAATAGTTACAGATAAGATACCCTAAATAATATTAAATGTTGTGGAAAAGAATATTAAATTTACAATAAATTTTCTTACAGGTTATGTAATATTTGAAAGTAATCTATAATAAAAAATTATTCAAATTTATTTCTCATGTACCTCCTAAAAGCTTCACATATGATTATAGTAAAAAATTATTATCTTGATATTAGATATAACTTTTTAAATTATTACACAGTTAAAATTTTACTATAATAATAAAAATTTTATAATAATGAAAAATGCAATAAAATAATTTTGTTATACTAAAAAGTGATATAAAAATATGTATTCACTACAAACATTGAAATAAAAATTAATATAAAATATTTTTCTAAGTTAATTTAAATTTTAATAACATTCATCAATATTTAATAATAATAAATTTATATGTACAACATTCATCAATATTTTTTAATTGAATCAATTGTTGATAGTTTTAATGGTTTTTTTTTATCTTTCATTTTTATTGTTTAGATTAATTTTTTTATTTGGATGTTTCTTTTTCTTCTAGAAAACCAAATAATGAAAATTGAAACTTAAAACAATCGAAATTAAAAGGAAAAGGTGGATAGCTATTAAAAGAATATCTTGCACAAAATTATTCAAATTAGGTTATAAACTGAAATCGAAAATACAAGTAAAAAATAAAACCTTTGATTTAGCAAAAGTTATATTGGGAATTAACCCTAAAGATATTTTTTTCCATTTATAAATAGTCATAAAAAATTACATAGCATGGGACATTAAATATATATTTGTGAAAAAATATTAAATCACGCACAACATAATTATGATTATGATGAAGTATATTTATATTGGAAAATAAAATATAAGAATGAATAAAATATTGTTGAAAATGATATTTGTGTTATAACTGTTGAAGAATGGAAATATAAAATTAAAAATATTTTGGCAATAAATATATTTATATTTATTCAACTAGTTATTTAGATTACAAATTATATAAAATTAAAAATAAAACTTCCGAGTTAGTAAATAATATTTTGACAATAAATATATATTTATATATATATATATATATATATATATATATATATATTTCTTCTTAACTTTATACATTCTATATTTTATAAACATTTTATTTAATTTTCCATATTACAAGAGCTTTGACCAAAAACCAATATGAATATAAATAGCTATAGATAATATATCCTAAATAATATTAAATGTTGTGAAAAAGAATATTAAATTTACAATAATATTTTCTCAAAATTATGTAATATTTGGAAGTAATATAAAATAAAGAAACCAAGATATTATTCAAATACATATGTTTATTTTCAAATACGCACTCATCATGAAATGATCAGAAATTCTTTTTCACTATTTCTAGCTTTTCTCTTTACTTGTGCTAGATCTGTTTTTGTTTCTTTATGTATTCTCGTATAACTCGTACATGTTATAGGATCATAGCAAATGTTATACTATCATCGCACAACTATAAATACAAACAAAAACATAATAAAGTAAATGTGAACTAATGTGCAAGACATTATTTCATAAAACATGTATTAATATATTATTTCGGTTAAATTAAAATTTAATAACATTCATAAATATTTAATAATAATAATAATAATAATAATAATAATAATAATAATAAGATTATATGTACAACATGTACAACATTCCTCAATATTTTTTTAATTGAATGAATTTCCTCAATATTTTTTAATTGAATTAATTATTGCTAGTTTTAATGGATTGTTGTCTTTTGGTATGACGCTGAGTGGTCCTGTGATGCTCAACATTGTCAAACCCGAAAGCTCGTAGGTTCCAAGCCCTGTGCGCCACGAAGTTAGTGAGATCTGTGAATTCTCGGGGTTGAGTGGTTTATTTCTTTTCTAAGCGTCGCTTGCCTATTGTAGGTCTAGTGTTGAGCGCATTGGTTCTAGCATTGGGCACCTTGTTTATATTTTCGGTTTTTGTCTTCTTTCTTTTATTTTTTTATGGATGAAAAATATATTTATACTTTAAAGTTTGTTTGGTATATTATATGGAATATTATGAAGGTTTATGCATGAGGTTATGTATGTATTAAAGTATGGTTTGATAAGAGTTTCTAAGGTAAAATTCTTAATGATTGTTTCAATTATTGTATGTATGAGTGTAGGAGCTTAGTCTTGGGGTTTATCCTGACACTCTAAATGGTAACACATTTTCAAGTAGAGAAGGGTGAAGCATGTGGTAAGAGTAGCATGATGTCCTAGTCTAGGGGCTTTATCTTGGCCTAAGATGTTGAACGGAGTAACCTTGTGAGTGCGGTATGGTGAAACTCATGGCAATGATTCTATAAAGTAGTAGTGGCCACCACAAGTGAATGATCCGCCATAGCTCGACATACATACATGTACCCAGATAGTCAAGTCTAAGTCTTAATGATATGCTTAGGATGTTTGCTTGATTTTGGATAAAAGGTAATATATGATGATTTAAGAAACTCCATGTTTAATTCTTTTAACATTAGCTTACCCTTTTTGTGTTTCTTTGTGTTTCTTTTTGTAATGATCACCTAATTGGTGTGAGCAAAGTGAGACGATCTTTACGGACACTAAGAGATTTCGTAGGTACGTAGTTAGGTTTAGAGTAGTTATTTTATTCAGTTTATTTTAAAATATTTTGTATAAATAATTTTTCTTTAGAATTTTATATATACAAATGGATTTATAGTTATTTTTGGATAATTGTGAAAATAGTTTATATTCTCCTTTTGTCAATTGTTCATGATTTATTAATTTTGTGATGTTTTTTAAATAATGTTTTTAAAATATTTAAATGGAATATTATATTGAGTTATAAATTAAATAAATATTTAAAAGGGTAAAAAATAAATTTCGACGAAAGTACGATAGAAATTTATATGGATTCAGAAAATGTGCTTTTACATTAATTCAGTTTTTAATTTTTATCTTAATCATGATTCATCCCGTTCTAATAACATTGATTTCATGCATGAATTGGATTTTATTACAGTTTTTAAATATAACAATATCAAGATTAATTAGTTCTTTTTTTAACTTCCTCATTATTTTGAATAATATATAATATAATGTTTTTAGTTTATTTACGATAGAAAAATAAAGTCTACAAATATGATTTTAAAAAAGTGAAATTTATTTTTGTTATTTAGCCAAGAGTTTAAATAGTTAAAGAAATCGAAGAGAAAGAAATTTAAAAATATTTTAATTTTGGTATCTTAAGCTATACTTAATTACAATAATTTTATTAGAAGACGTAACTATTTAATACTTTTTATAAAACATATTTAGTATAATATTTTGTATTCTTTTTATCAAAGTTATTTTAATGTGGCTCCACAAAATTGAAAATTGGTAACTACTAAAAGAATATCTGTCACAAAATTATTCAACTATTTATTTAGATTACAAATTAAAAATGGAAATATAAAATTAAAAATAAAATTTCTGAGCTAGTAAATAATATATATTCCATAAAACATGTATAAATATATTATTTCGGTTAAATTATAATTTAATAACATTCATAAATATTTAATAATAATAATAATAATAAGTTTATATGTACAACATTTCTCAATATTTTTTTAATTGAATGAATTTCCTCAATATTTTTTTAATTGAATGAATTGGTGCTAGTTTTAATGGGTTTTTTTTTTTATCTTTCATTGTTATTGTTTAGATTAATTTTTTTATTTGGATAGCTATTAAAAGAATATCTCGCACAAAACTATTCAAATTAGGTTATAAAGTGAAATCGAAAATAGAAGTAAAAAATAAAAGCATTGATCTAGCAAAAGTTATATTGGCAATTAACCCTAAAGATATATTTAAATAGTCATAAATAATACATAGCATGGGGCATTAAATACATATTTGTGAAAAATATTAAATCACGCACAACATAATTATGTATTTAAAGGTGTGATTTGTTTGTTGAATTCCATTATTCAGAGTTAAATCCCATAAACTTAAGATTAGAAGGTAAAAATGTCTAGTTCGTCGGCAAAGCCAGACAGGCGAGACAAGGAACCTTATCAGCATCACATATGTGAAGAATGTGGCAAGGAACTTCCAACCAAAACTGGTTTGAAAATTCACAAACACATTCATAAGAAATCTGATTTGCCTCCTAATGGCTTCGTATGTGAGTATTGTCGTAAGGCTTTTGATTCTAAACGACAGCTAAGTGGACATATGCTCGTTCATAGAACTTAGCATGCTGGAAGTAGCACTTCATCTTTATCAATTTACGACTTTCTTTTACTTTATATATCATGTTTACTTTATTTTCATATTCGAATAATGTTTTTGACCATTCATAAATATGGTCAAATTAACAGCTTTTTATTTTATTTTCTTTTACAGTATTCATATATATCAACTAGTAATTCTTGAATGCATATTTTAGTTAAGTATTTTATTCTCAATGTCCTTTGTTCAATGTTTAATCTTTATTTTTATCATGATTCATTCTGTTTTATTAACATTGATTTCATGTATGAACTTGATTTTATTATTATTTATAACTATATTGTACAGAAGTAAAATCAAAATTATTTCTCAAATTCGCTTCTAAATACTAAATAGTCATTTTGATACATATTATGCAAACTTTCATCCTTTAATCCGACATTAAAATATCAATCATGTTAGCACTTTTTCTTTTTATTTATTTCGAGCTTTAATATAACAATATCAAAATTATTTAGTCTTTTTAATTAACTTTCTAATCCTTTTGAATCATCACAATACTTATTTTTATTTATAAGATTAAAATTAATTTTACAAATGTGATTTAAGAAGAAACAAATATGTTTTTGTTATTAAAGTTGTCCAAAAATTTAAATAGTTGAAGATACAGAAAATAACAAATTTAAAAATATTTTAATTTCTGTATATTAAGTTATATTTAATTACAATAATTTTTGTCAATACGTTCTGTATTCAATATTTTTTTGATAAAATTCTTTTTAGTACAAGATATTGTGTTTTTTTCCTATCAAAGTTTTATTGTAATGTGGAGCATTACATAAAAGGTTTTATGAATATATAATGTATAAAAGTAAGGAAAAGAAAAAATATATATCTTAAGGATTAATAGCCAATTACAATTTATTTCGGAAATTTTTATTACCTTTCTATAATATTCATCGATATTTATTAACAATAAATTCATAAGAAGATAAAAAAAAACGCATTCTGATAACTTTTATTTTCTAATAAAAAGTTTAAATAATGCATTAGAAATTATTTTTAAATGAATCCGTTTTTACACATTTTGATTAGTTTTTTTTATATCTTCAATGGTTTTCATAACACCATTTTTATAATATCTTCACATAATAACCTAACAAGTTAATCCCTCTAACGGTGTAAGCGAGATCAAAACACAAAATTAAAACCTAAAATTTGAAAAAATTAAAAAACAAATGGTAACTATGAGAATAAAAACTTAGAAAATTGAGTATTAGAGTTGATAAGTGTTTTAAAATGAAACTCATTATATTAATGTTAAAAATATTCAATAATATAAATAGAATTTTATAAATGTGTTTCATTATCTAAAATACTCATAATTTCTCTAAAACTCATCCTCTGAATTCTCTCTCTAAAAGTTCTAACCCCGTGAATTTTCACTTTTTTTTTAAAATATTGAACAAATTATTGATGTGAATTTTCACTTTTTTTTAAAAAAATAAAAATTTGGAGAAATTTTTTGTGAAAACATTAATTAAAGTAGTTTCTTCTTTCATGATCTTCCATGGAAACTTTCTCTACGAAAATTCACACCAATGTCACTCTCTTTTTAAACCTTTATAGGTATATTTAAATAATACAATTAACATTTATATAATTAATTAAATATAAATATAAATAAACTTAATCTTGTTAAAATTATTTATTAAAAATATCAATTTTAATAAAAAAATATTTGTTAAGATTTATATACAATTTAAATTTTGTTTGAAGGAGGCACAATTGCTTAATTTTTAAAATTAAGACTAAATTGAGACAAAATAAAAATACAAGGATCAAATTGAGAAACAATAAAAATATTGGGACCAAATTGAGACTAATGAAATGACATGTGGCCTGACAATAACACGTGGCACTGTTAGTGCCATGTCACATTGTCATTACCACGTGGCACAGTTTGAGAAGTGACATTTTATATTAATTTAAAAATTTTAAAATAAATAAAAAATAAAAATAAAAATAATTCAAAAAATCATAAACTGACACGTGACACCTTCTTTAACGGTGTTAATACGAAACTAACGGCAATGACCTAATTGCTATAATTTTTCAAAAATAGGAACACAATTGAGAAAAAAAATAAGTGAGAACCTATTTAAAACTCGTAACAAAATTAAGAAAATTAGAGACTTCAAAAATGATTAAATCATACTTAAAATTTTTAAAAGGAAAAAATGAATAGCTATTAAAATAATATCTTTCCACAAAATCATTCAATGATTGATTTATATTCTAAACAGAAATCGAAAATACAAGTTAAAAATAAAACCTTTGATCTAGCAAACAGTATCTTGGTAATTAACCCTAAAGGTATGTTTTTTTTCATTTATAAATAGTCATAAAGAATAGATGTAAGACCCATAAAAAAAAAATCTATATATATATTTATATATATATAGTAGTAAATTTTAGTATTTTCTTAGTAATAATAATTTTAATGGATAGAAAATTGTAAATTTTGGATATAAAAATTATAGTAATTTTAGAAGGAGAGGTTCAAATTTTTGGTAACTTATTTAGTAAAATTTTTTTTAAATGGAATAGTAAAAAGTAAATAGTAAATAGTAAAAAGTAAGTAGTAAAAATAAATTTTCAGCATTTGGATTTCTTAGCATGGAAGAAAGTAGTAGGTAGAAATTAGGATCAGATTTGGTGAGAAAATGATTGAAATATTATTTTTAAATAATATTAAAATAATAAATAATATTAAAATATTAATGAATAGTAAATTTTTTTTACTATAAATAGCCATGGGAGGGAAGGGTATTTTGCACCAAGAGAAGAGGAATCAAGTGAGAGCTTGAGAAATAGATAGGGAGAAATTTTTAGTTGCAAGAAGAGTAGAGGTTCTGAAGGGTTTCGGGGAAACAAATTCGGAGCAGGAGATTAAGTCTGGAATAGAGGTAGGGGAGCTAATCCTTCTTGTTTATGATTTTTTTTATCCATGTTATGATAATGAATATGAGTTATGAGTATGTTAAAATTTTGGTAATGGTAGTTATCTATTCACTTATATAAATTTAGTTTTCATTATTATAATTTCTTACTTTCGAGTTACTGTTGTGAAAATTTTCTATTAATTGTTTTCACCGTTGGATTTAGCTAAAATTTTAGTATGTGAATCCTAAGACCTATTACTAAACTTTGACCGTTCGGATTTGAAAATAGAAGTCTGTACTTGGAGAAATAAATACTGCAAGTTTGAGTAAATTAGTCACCCTGTAGTTCTGTTACTAAGTTGTTTCGGTAAAAATATAGATTTTGACCTATTTAACCGTTAGATCAACCTCAAAATTTGATATATGATTCTTAGGACATATTAATACAATTTGACCGATCGGATTTGTAATTGAAGGTCTATGTTTAGAGAAAGAAATTTCGAAAGTGTGAAACAATCGGATGAACACTGTATTGTTGTTCTTAAGCTATCATGGTACAAATTTCATATATATTTCATCTACCGTTAGATTGAGCCCAAACTTTAGTATGTAATTCATAAGACATATTAAGTCATTTTGACCGTTCAGATTTGTAATTAAATGTCTGTGATTAGGGAAATTAGTTTCGCATTTTGAGTATAACCGAAAACCACTTAAAATTCTGCACTTGAGTTACCTCGGTAAAACCTCAATATCTATCTAGTTAACCGTTGGATCAACCTGAAATTTTAATATGTAGTTTATAACAAATAGTGAATTATTGTGACCAATCAGATTTGAAATCGGAGTTACAGATTTAGAGATATTAATTTCGTATCTTCTCAGGGATCTTAATATTGCTTAATTTCGATTTTTTGATATCTATATTAAATTTCGGTGTTAATATTATATGCTGTTGTTTTAAATCTGTAAATAAGAAATTTGTTAAAAACTAGTTGAGGAACGCTTTGGCTAAGGAAAGATTTGGTACTTAAGTTGTCCATTGTGACGCACCTCTCTTTCCTGGAAGTCTACTCGACAAGTTTTTAACTTAAATCCTATTGAACAGATTTTGTACTGTTAAATTATTATGCAAAATATGTTGTTGGAATGAAAATGTTTGATTAATTCATGTTATTGTGGTAGATATGAAATTATGAATTATAATTGTGATTTATGCGATAATTGTATTTTATTATACTGCATTTGAATTTATGCATCTGAACATGTTATGAGTAGTATGGGGAGATTTTGTAGGGGTATAATGTGAGTTGAGGAATATTAGTATGGTATGAGTCTTGTGGAGAGATTAAGTAAATGTTATGGTATTTGTGTATATGTTGATGTTGAGGGTCCCGTAGTTGGAGGTTATCCTGATACTCTAATAATCATCTATTCTCAAGTAGAGAGGGATGAATTATGTGGTGAGAGGAGCAGGAGGTCCTGGTCTATGTGCCGGTTTTGGACATAGTGAGGGGATTAACCTTGTGAATGGTATGAAGTATTTTGAAAGTGTATTTGTATATATAAAAAAAAAAGAGAGAAAGAAAAAAAAAAGAAGAAGTAGAAGTCATTACAAGTGCATAACCTCCCGTGACCGCTCATCAA
Source organism: Vigna umbellata (assembly GCF_029865625.1). Taxonomy (NCBI): domain Eukaryota; kingdom Viridiplantae; phylum Streptophyta; class Magnoliopsida; order Fabales; family Fabaceae; genus Vigna; species Vigna umbellata. Next base: position 957,787 of record NC_142173.1, on the reverse strand, counting down.
CTTATCATCCGGATGAGTGTCTATTGGGTATTGTGGTGTCTATTGGGTATTGTGAGACGAGTGTCTAATAGGAATTGTGGTATGAGAGTGTCGAACATAATTATTATATGATGTTTATATCAAGGTAATTATATATGTTTTATAAATGATTTGTTGCATGTTAGCTCACCCTACTTGTTTGTGTTTGTTTTGTTTGGGTATGTGCGATGATCGTATAATTCGTTATACGGGAGCAGATGAAGGAATGTCGTCTGAAACAATACCAAGGAAGAAAGAGATCGAAGAATAAGTTAGAAGAATTCAAGTTATATTTAGGAGTTTATAGTTGAAATCTGAGTTTAAAATATATCAACTGTGAATTTTTAAGTGTGAGATTACGGGATGTTACCGTAAATGTAATGTTACAATATATAAATTATGAATTATCCAGCGTAAGTTATTGGGATGTTACATTAATGGTATCAGAGCAGTTCGTCCTTAGGATGACCTCTGTGTTGTGGGTCTTCCGTGTCTTCTCTGTGAAGAATTGAGTCTAAATGGTATAATTTACCATTTCCTCTAAATCTAGATAGTAGAGTATTGTGTCTAACTACCATGACTTTTACCATAGATGATTTTCCTTTCTTAATTATGAGGGTTTGAGGAAATATATTAGAATTAGTTAAAGCCTTGATAGGGAGATATAATACTAGAGTTTAAGTTTCAAAGGATGAGTGAAGATGTTGGTGTTTAGAAGTAAATTTTTTAGAAGTTTCTAGAACAAAATTAATAGATGAGATATCTTACGTTTCACCAAAAAGGAGTTGAGTTCAAAGGCTAGATTAAGAGAAGCTTTGGATAAGCATGAATGTGGCAAGGTTTGAGAAATCAGTTTGGTTTAGTATATCAGCAACGTTAGAAGTCAGAAGAGAAGGAAGTATTGATGAGAAACAGAGTGGCATTGTGTGAGATTGGTAACATGGATTGATGTATCAGTGATGATTGGAATCTGAAGAAAGAAAATAGATGAAGATTTGAAGATAAAGCTTAAAATAAAAAGGGATAGGAATACTGAAGTAGATTAAGAATAAATCAAATATTAGACGAAGAAGAGTAAATAAGAAGTTGTATAAGGCATAAAGAGGATTGAGAGAAAGTTTAATAGGAGGAGAAATTTATAAGTTAAGAGAACACGAGGTCTTTAGAGAAGAATGAAGTATTGGAAGGATTCTAAGCTAAATGGATGATTAAAAGGAGATGGTTAGATTTTTTTCAGTAAATGTATTAGAGATAAGATTTGAGAATATGTGATTTTGGTATGAGGAGTAGTGGAGAAAATCCAGGTACGAAAATTTTGGCTTTCGGCTTATGCAAAATATTTGGTATTTTTATGATAGGATTAAAATGTCATGATTTATGGTTGTAAATTTTATTGATTTTGGAATGTTAAAGTTAGTAGAGGTAGTGTAGGTGGAATTGATATTATTATGAATATGGCAAGATAAGGAAGAAGAAGAGTTTGGAAATAGATAAAAAGGAGGGTTGCAACACTAATGTGATTAGGGAATTAGGAATAATTAAGAAGTTGTAGGTTGTAATTGGAGCAATTTCATCAGGCATAGTTATATGGTAGTATTCAAACCTCAATGGTGATGTCGCACCTTGATCTCTATCCAGTGATGTGTATGAGTGAACTTGTTGATAATTACTTTTAATTCGCATAAGATAAAAAAAAAAATTTTAGATTTAGTTAACACTAAATATCCTTGGGATATGGTTTTGATCTCGGGAAACACATTATAATTGAGGTAGGTTTAATGATGGTTGTGATAGGGCTAAAGTAAGAGTGTTTGGAAGGTTTATGATTTTAATTTTTGTGAGTACATTTCAATTTGAGATGCTAGAAATTTTATGCACAAAATAAGTAGAGAAATGATTCAGGTTATGAGTGTGAGACTTTTCTAGTTGAATGCGTTCAGATGAGTATTAAATTAAAAATTTTTATTTTTGAATTTTCGAGGACGAAAATTTTTGTTGTTGGGGAGAATGTAAGACCCATAAAAAAAAATCTATATATATATTTATATATATATAGTAGTAAATTTTAGTATTTTCTTAGTAATAATAATTTTAATGGATAGAAAATTGTAAATTTTGGATATAAAAATTATAGTAATTTTAGAAGGAGAGGTTCAAATTTTTGGTAACTTATTTAGTAAAATTTTTTTTAAATGGAATAGTAAAAAGTAAATAGTAAATAGTAAAAAGTAAGTAGTAAAAATAAATTTTCAGCATTTGGATTTCTTAGCATGGAAGAAAGTAGTAGGTAGAAATTAGGATCAGATTTGGTGAGAAAATGATTGAAATATTATTTTTAAATAATATTAAAATAATAAATAATATTAAAATATTAATGAATAGTAAATTTTTTTTACTATAAATAGCCATGGGAGGGAAGGGTATTTTGCACCAAGAGAAGAGGAATCAAGTGAGAGCTTGAGAAATAGATAGGGAGAAATTTTTAGTTGCAAGAAGAGTAGAGGTTCTGAAGGGTTTCGGGGAAACAAATTCGGAGCAGGAGATTAAGTCTGGAATAGAGGTAGGGGAGCTAATCCTTCTTGTTTATGATTTTTTTTATCCATGTTATGATAATGAATATGAGTTATGAGTATGTTAAAATTTTGGTAATGGTAGTTATCTATTCACTTATATAAATTTAGTTTTCATTATTATAATTTCTTATTTTCGAGTTACTGTTGTGAAAATTTTCTATTAATTGTTTTCACCGTTGGATTTAGCTAAAATTTTAGTATGTGAATCCTAAGACCTATTACTAAACTTTGACCGTTCGGATTTGAAAATAGAAGTCTGTACTTGGAGAAATAAATACTGCAAGTTTGAGTAAATTAGTCACCCTGTAGTTCTGTTACTAAGTTGTTTCGGTAAAAATATAGATTTTGACCTATTTAACCGTTAGATCAACCTCAAAATTTGATATATGATTCTTAGGACATATTAATACAATTTGACCGATCGGATTTGTAATTGAAGGTCTATGTTTAGAGAAAGAAATTTCGAAAGTGTGAAACAATCGGATGAACACTGTATTGTTGTTCTTAAGCTATCATGGTACAAATTTCATATATATTTCATCTACCGTTAGATTGAGCCCAAACTTTAGTATGTAATTCATAAGACATATTAAGTCATTTTGACCGTTCAGATTTGTAATTAAATGTCTGTGATTAGGGAAATTAGTTTCGCATTTTGAGTATAACCGAAAACCACTTAAAATTCTGCACTTGAGTTACCTCGGTAAAACCTCAATATCTATCTAGTTAACCGTTGGATCAACCTGAAATTTTAATATGTAGTTTATAACAAATAGTGAATTATTGTGACCAATCAGATTTGAAATCGGAGTTACAGATTTAGAGATATTAATTTCGTATCTTCTCAGGGATCTTAATATTGCTTAATTTCGATTTTTTGATATCTATATTAAATTTCGGTGTTAATATTATATGCTGTTGTTTTAAATCTGTAAATAAGAAATTTGTTAAAAACTAGTTGAGGAACGCTTTGGCTAAGGAAAGATTTGGTACTTAAGTTGTCCATTGTGACGCACCTCTCTTTCCTGGAAGTCTACTCGACAAGTTTTTAACTTAAATCCTATTGAACAGATTTTGTACTGTTAAATTATTATGCAAAATATGTTGTTGGAATGAAAATGTTTGATTAATTCATGTTATTGTGGTAGATATGAAATTATGAATTATAATTGTGATTTATGCGATAATTGTATTTTATTATACTGCATTTGAATTTATGCATCTGAACATGTTATGAGTAGTATGGGGAGATTTTGTAGGGGTATAATGTGAGTTGAGGAATATTAGTATGGTATGAGTCTTGTGGAGAGATTAAGTAAATGTTATGGTATTTGTGTATATGTTGATGTTGAGGGTCCCGTAGTTGGAGGTTATCCTGATACTCTAATAATCATCTATTCTCAAGTAGAGAGGGATGAATTATGTGGTGAGAGGAGCAGGAGGTCCTGGTCTATGTGCCGGTTTTGGACATAGTGAGGGGATTAACCTTGTGAATGGTATGAAGTATTTTGAAAGTGTATTTGTATATATAAAAAAAAAAGAGAGAAAGAAAAAAAAAAGAAGAAGTAGAAGTCATTACAAGTGCATAACCTCCCGTGACCGCTCATCAACTTATCATCCGGATGAGTGTCTATTGGGTATTGTGGTGTCTATTGGGTATTGTGAGACGAGTGTCTAATAGGAATTGTGGTATGAGAGTGTCGAACATAATTATTATATGATGTTTATATCAAGGTAATTATATATGTTTTATAAATGATTTGTTGCATGTTAGCTCACCCTACTTGTTTGTGTTTGTTTTGTTTGGGTATGTGCGATGATCGTATAATTCGTTATACGGGAGCAGATGAAGGAATGTCGTCTGAAACAATACCAAGGAAGAAAGAGATCGAAGAATAAGTTAGAAGAATTCAAGTTATATTTAGGAGTTTATAGTTGAAATCTGAGTTTAAAATATATCAACTGTGAATTTTTAAGTGTGAGATTACGGGATGTTACCGTAAATGTAATGTTACAATATATAAATTATGAATTATCCAGCGTAAGTTATTGGGATGTTACAATAGATAGCCTGACACATTAAATACATTTTTGTGAAAAAATATTAAATCACATGATCATGATTTAATACATATTGGGAAATAATATGTAACACAAATATTGTTGAAAATGATATTTGTGTTATATTTGATGAATTTATGTGATTTGTTTTTCTACGAATATAACAATTATAATGATAATAAATTTAGTTTTAATTTAAAATATATAATATTACTTTATTTAAAAGAAAACATCATATTAAATTGAATAAAATAAATAAATATATAAACCGAATTGAATATAAGTTATTATGATGTGGTATAGTCCACGTGAATAAAAAGAAAGTTAAGAAAAATAATAAAATTATGAATTGACATGTGATATATCATTAGCTTAGTTAATACAACGTTAATGATAATCTAATTGAATTAAATTTTTAAAAATTAAAAGTTAATTGAAAAACAAAATATAAAGAGACCTATTTTAAATTATTGTCTCATGAAGTTGACTATAAGCATAATTCAATCTTATGAAACTGGTTATAAGATAAGATTCATCTTATTTTTATTCTATATGAGATTTCTAATGGTAGAAAACATCTAAAATAAACTCTTGGCAATAAACCGATTAAAAATCATGTCGATTTTAGGATTGTGTCAAGATTGACGATGCTCAAGGTTCATGTATAAAAATTTACTATGATCCATTTCTTGGACAACTTGTCTTTCATATTCACACAAAAATTTGTTAATTGCTAATTAATAGTAATTATAAATTTGTAATGTTGATTTAAGAGAGAAAAAAACAATTTATCTTATGGAAATTGTGACATACCAAATTAGTAGATTTACACTACTAACTTGAACTATTACAATCTAGGTATTAAGAAATAGACCATCATATAAGCATATAATATGCATTTATAATCTTCCATGAATCTCAATTATACATCTTTTATAGTATATAAAGTTTTTCAACAATGGAGGATCTACAAAATACAAAATTATATACTTGTCTATCATTCATACTTATCCGACCATCAAACAGTCTCAGTGCTTGCCAACCCTTTTACTTACAGTATCATCTGCTCATGAATAATATATGATCATTGTTGATAGATAAACCATAACCAAAAAACAAGGTAAACTAGTATATTTAAAAAGGAAAAAAGAGAGCATATAATTAAATCCAAAGATTAAAACCAAGTAAACTCATGTACAACTATTTCATTCAATCAAAACACATCATATGATCAACCTATATGAGATAACTACATCCAAAAGATTGTGCATGAAATAGAGCCCAAAGATTTTACACTTGTCATAAGGATCCCGATAGCCTTTTGGCTTACAAGCCATGACTTTACCAACCTTCCTACATGACAAGGTTAGTTCACCTATATTAGCTATAAAAGGTTCTCATTCAAACATATTCATTGCCATTAAAATCTTCATTGACTCTCATTAACTAAGTATCTTAACTCCATGTGTGTTAGGATGCCCAGTAGAATTTGGATAATCTCCTTCTAAGCCCCTACTAAATAAATTTAACACAAGAGTGAATTGTGTTGGTTAAAAACAACTGGTATCGTAGAGTCGCGCAGCGGAATAAAAAATTAGCGAATAGCGGAAAGCGTGTTACGGTTACAACTCAAGTTACGATAGTCCGTTTTAGAAAATTTATTTTCTTAGAGAAAATTTATCGAACAGTTGATGTGCGAAAATTATAAAGAGTGTAGGGAGTAGAAAAATTCACACACAAAATTTTTATCCTGGTTCGAATCAAAAGATTCTACGTCCAGTTGTTAATCACTATAAAAAGTTATTAACGTTTTTCACTACAAACAGTTCAACACATTACAATAGAGTGAAAGATAACTATAATGATAAAACCTTCCTTCGACGAACGAACCGGAAGGGTGCTTCCTTCGACCAACGAACCGGAAGCGAGCAACCACACTTTCCTTCGAACAACGAACCGGAACAGTGCAGTCAGAATCTTCCTTCAACCAACGAACCGGAAGATAGCAGCGTTGCCAACTCGAAGAGAACCGCTCCGACCTTTGACACACAAAGCGCGAGTTTCTCCTATTCACGAGACCAGGCAATGCAATGAACCAGCGTTTTAGAACTTCCTCAGTTTCACTGTATTCTTAAAAAGCTCAGAGTCACTTGCTAAAGTGTTTGGCAAAGGTGTATAAAGCCTACTGGTCTGAAAATGAAAAGATGCATTACAACTGTCAGTGATAATCGATTATTGTAAGTGATAATCGATTATATGCGAGACTTGGAACATTTTGGATTTTTAACTCTTCAACCGATCGACTCGAGTTCTTCATCTTCTGCCGCTCGATTTGATTTGTCACAGCCTCCTGTCGTTCGGTCTTCAACTATGTTTGGCCTGAGCCCTTATCACCTTTTGTCATTCGGCTTGGTTACTTATATCTTTCTAACGTTCGATGCTAGCTGCTCAGTCTTAGTCATTCCTCGCTACCGCTCGGTCCGAACTACTTGGTCTCAATCAAGTCTTAAATCGTTCAGTCATGCCTTGAAGTGTTACAAATTGTTCGGTCTTTTACTGTTATGCTCCATTCAGCCTTTCATCAGTGTTCAACCTTCAACTATGTTCAACACCGTTCGGTCTCAGTTATGCCTTTGCTCTAAACTTCAGCATCCACCCGCTTGGTCTCGTTCATGCCCCAGTTGATCTTGGTCATGCCTTCTACCGTTCGGTCTTAAGCTGTGTTGGGCCATGAAAAGTGTCCGGCCATAAATAGTACTCGGCCTTTATCTGATTGTAGTCGTTCGGTCTTCATCTGCTCGGTCCTGGTGTCTTCTCTTATACAAAAATGATTTTAAACTTCATAATGCAAGAGTCTTCATATACTTCACTTTGTAGCATCATCAAAATCATTAACTTCAAGACACCAATGCTCCACATTGGTAACAAATTGCTTTCAACATTGAAAATCTTTCCACTTTCATCGAATCCCAAACTATATCATCATATATTCTCATATTAAATCACAACAAACATCACTGTTAGCAAAAAGAAGAAGATGAACATCTTGCTTCAATAAAGGATTTTGATGATGATTGAGGTAATCTCTTTCCTTTTCTTTGGACCCGAACGAAATTAGTGTCTTTATCTTTATTTAGCTTTTACTATGATAACACAAAAACTCTAAGGTTCGTGTTATCTAGCAAAATCTAAATAAAGAGGGGCAACTGTCAACACCCAATTTTGTCCGGGTAGGTAAATAAATAAAAATAGAGAATAAGAGAATAATAATTAATGGTGGGTAAAAAAAAGGAAAAAGAAAATAATAAAATAAATTTCCTTAATGCGTCAATTGCTTTTAAAGAGGAAAAAATGATTTTAAAAATGGACAAATTTTCTGACAATAATTATAATCAATGTCTTGAATATTATTTGATTTCTTTTTCTTGGAACCAAGACATTTTCTTTTCCTATTTTGTTCATTGTCAATTAATTCACAATTAAGGGCAAAATTATCATAATATTATAATGTGTGTATATAAATACGCACACTGTCATGGAAAAAGAGGGATGAAAAATAGAGAGAGACACTCTAAAATCATAGAGATAGAAAGAGTATGAGAGAGTATAGAGAAAAGTAAGTTCTCACGCTAGAGGGACTCTGTCAACAGAAACTATCAAGGAAGAACTAGAGGACTATTGAAAGCTGAAAAGGTATGTCATCTATGCACCCTTCTTTTTCTCTTTTCGTTGAAGGTCTTTCTAAAGGTATTATTTTTTTTACTACATACCAATAATGTTTTTATAAAAAAAAAAAGAATATCTTCTCTCATCTCTTTTGATATTGGTTATATCTTCTGCATCACGTGATATTTATTTTTTATAAAAATAAATAAAACAATATTTCTTATAACGTATTTTCCTATAAAAAAATAATAATAAGTCATAAAATAAATTCTATAAGTACTCGTCGACCTATGGCCGACTTCTTTCCTTTTTCCCACCATTTTCAAAATAAAACAATTTTTTCAAAATAAAAAAAAAACGATGTCAATTCTAATCGAGTTCACTTTTCAAAAATCCAAAATAATCCATAATAATTTTCAAACAAACTCACAAACATTTTTTCTAGATAAAGAACTATGTGATCCCTGATTTTCCATTAAATGGATATACGTAGGAGCAAGGTCAATCCTTGTCGGGTTCATAAAACAAAAAAATATTTTTGTTTCTTTGTATTTTTTTATTAGGGAAAATTAAACATTTTGAAAAACCACGTCAACTTTACACATTTAATTAAAGGTACTGCCTTTGGGCAAGCGCGGTAGGGTGCTAACACCTTCCTTACGCGTAACCGATTCCCTAACCTAAAATCTAGTTTTCGCAGACCATGTCTTATTCTATGGTTTTTTGTAGTTTTTCCATAATAAACTATGGTGGCGACTCCCAAAATTTTTTCTCAAACTCGTTTTGTTTTTCGGCTCGCTGTCCCGTCGCGATCCTGGTTGCGTCAAGAGATACTTTGAAGACTTAATAATTTAGTTTTTAAAGACTTGTGATTTGTGTATTGTATTTATTTTAGTAGTTCGAGAGTCAATAGGTAGAACCCAAGTAGCAGAGCACTCAGAAAATGTTTTATTTTTCATAAAAGTCTCTGTGATAATCGATCATCACTAATGATAATCGATTATCCAATTAAAATCAAGAATTTCATAAATGCCTATGTGATAATCGATTATCACTTAAGATAATCGATTATCACAATAAGAAATTGTTATTTGAAAACGTTTCTAGGGTAATCGATTATTAGTGACAATTCTGAACATGACTCTTAGTTTTCTGACCTAATTTTCAAATGTAAAAGTCTAAAAATACTTAACTTATACCTAACTTAAATGAACTTTTCACTAAGAGTATTAGAGCTATGTGCCTAAGGAAAACTCTCTGTGTTTGTGAGAAGAGAGCTTGTGTTACTTGGTGCTTGTAGGAGGAAGTGTTCTTTCTTAGTTATCTATGTGGTGGAGTATACCTACAAAGCATAGTCAAGTTGTTCAACCTTTTTTGTGCATCAAAAGAAGGTGTATTTAATCTCTTATATGTTAAGAGAGATTATTTCCAGTCTCAATCTTTATTTCTCTATTGTAAACTATTATTTATTTTAGTAGAAAGGTTAATCCCTCTTTTAGAGAGATTAACAACTAGACGTAGGGTCTTTTGATCTAAACCAGTATAAAAATTACCTATGTAATTTTTCTCTTCCCTTCTCTTTTTTGTTTATTTTCTTTTACTAAAGTAATTTTTCAGTTTTATTAAAGAAATTTTTAAAAGAAAAAAATATGTTAAAAAGAAGCGATTTTTAACATGAACTTATTCACCTCCCTCTTGGTTTTGTGTATGCTCTAATTATTACATTGCGCATTTTCTACAATCACAACTTTATATATCTACATTACCTTTCTAAAAAAATACATTTGATATCTCATACAATATTTAACATCACTAAATTCTCACGTAAAATTAAATCATTACACCATTTTATACATATTTATTTCAATTAATTCATCATCACATCCTTCAAAACAAAGATCCTAACAATTAAAATGAAAAACCATATGTTAGGAACTGTTTGTCAAAATTTCAACCCGATCCAACAATTAATCAAGCGAGAATCGAAAGTTTGTCAAAACAGCCAAGACCCAAAACAAGGTAGTGTCTAGTGCCCAACTTCTAGTGCCTTACATCAGATCCCTTCGAGCTCCCAAGATTTTAACCCGAGAATAGCACCCAATAGTCCTTTAGTGGCATCCAACATTAACAAGTAAGTGAACTCACTGACTTTGTAGCACCCAATGATACTAAAGTTCCGCACAAGGCAAGCTTAACCTGATTGGTGCCCAACAACACTACAGGCGTGTCCGATGTTGTACGATAAGTTTGAGATTTCTTCATAAGCTTTAATTAGTTAATTTGACTCTTCTTGATTTATTCACTACTAAAACTTATAAGATTACAAATTAAATAACTCGTAGCTTAAGAAGCACCAATTTAATCAATTGAATGTCTCATAAAGGAATCCCTCATCAATAACAAAAACCTAAATTACCAATTCCAAAACAAAATCATCTTAAATTCACATATTTCACACAATAACATTTTCCCCAATTCATCAATTACATTCACCTTCTCAACAAATCAATTCATGCCATACATCAAATCCAGTTAACCAAAATAAAAATTAAACCACAATTCCATACGAAGGCACAATCAATTTTAAATAACTAACTTCTCTTACTCTTTTTTAGATACCCTTAAACTCTTTACCAAAAAATTTACTACATTAAAGAATTGTATTCAACCGTTAAAAAAACAAGACATGTGAAATTGAATTTACCATAATAATAGATTCACTAATAAATTCATTTGTCAATTTCAACGAAAACTTTTTAAATATCTAGCTTCCCTTACCTGATTTAGTACAAAACACAATCTTCTTTGCCTTTAAGCATTCCTAACCACAGAAAAAACTACATATGCTCAAATAAGGCTGAGATAAGTGATTTGATCATATCCTAACAATTATAATTGAACAGAGATTCATTTAGAGCTTGAAGACATGCAAACCCTAAAGCCCACACATACAATATGAAAAACCAAAAAGACTTTAGAAAAAGCAAAAAAATGAACTTACTATGTTTGACAAACTCATTGAATAGAAAGATAGATCTTGCTAGTAAGAATCATATGACGTACTCCAATATTCAAACAAATGATTGATGAAGTAAAAAATATAAAGATGAGGAATAAAAAAGGTTTAAAAAAAATGTTTTAGTGAAGTGATATTTTTTATTAAATAAAACTCAATTAAATATATATTTTTATTATAAACTGACTTTTAATAATAAAATAATAAAATTTATATAATTTACATGTCCTTACAAAAATGATATATATGTAACTATTAAATTCACTTTTAGTTCATATAGACCAGTCAATTTATAATATAAAAGAATAACAACATATATTTATCTTTTTAAATGTCCAAAATTAAGTAATTATAATCAATTTAATATACATCATCTAATCATTAAAAAATTAGAATGAATTTTTTTTTTTGTAAATGTTAAAATTTATGATAAAATATAGTATTAATAGTTTTATAAATTAGTATATAATATTGTTATTATGGGACTGTCATCATTTTTATTGGTAATTAAAAAGTACATTATATTAGATAAAATTGCACAATTTAAAAGTTTGATGGATTAAACGTGGAATTGAATGTTTGTAAAGCCTAAAATTTTACATCTGAAAATTATAAGCACCAAGAGTCATCTAAACCATATTTTTAATATTTGGTAATAGGTTTGATGTAATTGGCCTGTCTATCTATACCTTGTTAAGTCCCAATCCGGGCCATAGTAGAAGTAATAATGGCGTAGAAAAATTAAAACTAAACATGTTGAGTGTATTCTTAACAATAATACTATAAATAGACAAACGACGTCATACGTACTTACTTGAATGGCATAGAACATGGAAATTATTTGTTAACTATATTTTTTCTAAACATGTTCTTACAATTTTTCAACTAAGTTGGAAAATTTGACAACCGAATGAAAAATAATGATAATAAAGTATAATATAGTGTTGTAACAACAATAAAGTTTTTCATGATACATCAAATGACTACAAAATTTTAACTATTTAAGGGTTAAATATGTTTTTAGTCCGATATTTTTATTTTTAGTTCTTCTCCCAAATTTTGGTACACTTTGATTCTTGTCCTTAAGGAAACTCTAAATTTTCGTCCTCCATGACTAACGATGTTAATTTTTTTCTGACGTGACTAACGGTGTGCCACGTGAAAGGCCAATTTAAATCTTGTTTCTGATTCTAATTAAAATTAAAAGGAAAAACATTAAATTGTAGGGTCAAAATTGGAATTTTTTTTTCTTCGTTCAAGGGTTTTCTGGGCACTCTTCTCTTCTCCATCTCCAATCAGCCATGTTCAACACTTGGTAATACTTTTTCCCCTCTCCTTCCCAATTTCTCTCTCTATCCTTACACACACCACTGAGTAAAACAGTGTCAACTAAACACTCTTTTAGTATAGCTTTTTTCCAATAACCCATTTGTTTATTCTCAATTTTCCTGTTGAATTTTAACTACAATAGGTAAATTGTGATTTCCCCACCAGAAAGCCTAGCCATTTCTAGATAACCCACTTGTAAATTTGCAATTTTGTTGCTGAATTCCAGTTGTGTTTGATAGTTTCTTTGCATCTTCTTCGCTAATTTTGGAGAAAAAATGTCAGAACTCGATTTGTTCAAGAAAGTAGCCAATGGGTATCTCAAGCGTGAGACTCTGGGTGAAGGTACATACAAGGTTGTGTACAAAGCCATCAATACGCATGTAGCTTTTTTCGAATGTTTCTCTTGTTCTTTTCGAAAAACAAAGTAAAAGAACAATTATGAATAAAGTTACGACGATATTTTTAGGGAAATATGTTTTCCTATGGATTGTGAGAAATGGGTTTGAATAAAATTTGAAACTTGGAGAGGAGTTGAAATCTCCTATATTGAAGGTTGGTTGGAAAAATCTTAGGGTAGAGAGGATGATGATGAGAGGATTCTTGCAGAAACTGGGAAGAAGAGGGGACCATGGCTGATTGGAGATGGAGAAGAAAGGAGTGTCCGGAGAACCTTAAACGAAGAAAAAAAAAGAGATTCCAGTTTTGACCCTATAATTTAATGTTTTTCCTTTTAATTTTAATTAGAGTGAGAAACAAAATTTGAATTGACCTTCCACGTGGCACACCGTTAGCCACATCAGGAAAAAATTAACGCCTTTACTCATAGAGGACGAAAATTTACAGTTTTCTTAAGGACAAGGATCAAAGTGTATAAAAGTTTCCGAGATGGACTAAAAATAAAAACGCTTAATAGTTAAGGGACTAAAAATATATTTAACCCATTATTTAATTACACCATACTGTAATAATATATATATATATATATATATATATATATATATATATATATATATATTCTAGAAAAGATTTTCATAAAACAATCTCTAACTTATTGGCTACCTCATCATCACCTGCATTCCTATTTGTTCACATTTCAAAATAATCATTGCAAAATAGATACAATAACTAACAAATAAAGAAAGGGTAAGTAAATGATAATTTAAAAATTACAATTATTATATAGAGATAAATTAGAATCAACTTAGTGAATCATTACCTCATTTATCATAAACCAATTATTAATCATTCACAAATATATAACTAGACTCGATTATTTGGATTTATGCATCCATTAGAAATTTTTCTTTGTCATGTAAAATGAAATCATCATTGTTACAATTCTAGTAGTAGTACCAGTTTCTTCTCTCTCATGACAAAGTGAGTTCACTTATAGTCTAAAAGAAATGGAATCCATGACTCCAAGACCAATTATAAGAACCTCTTTCGCTTTTCACCACCTAAACTCTTTCTTCTAAATGAGTTTATGAGTCTTGTAGAGTATAAGAATAGTTTCTAAATAGTGTCTATAGTAAATGAATAACACTAAACTAAAATGTCATATCATCCTTATTTAGGAATGATATGACCATAAAAATCAACTACAATACTTAATCACATATCACATTCTACTTAACCTTGTAATACTCTTCTTGAATCAAAATCAATCACATTTCATTTCATATTTCTCCTCAATGAATTATACCTGAAATGCATAGACTTTCCCTGTGAGCACATGCATACACTCAGTTAGTGATCCTTGGAGGTTTACTTGCCCAATGACTGAATAGCTCACCTAGCGAGTCCGACACTGGAATTAATTTCAGATTAATTCGCCTAACGAGATAGACTCGTTCAATGAATCCTCATCCTCGTGACTCTCGACCAAAATCAAATTCAGCATTCATTGAGCAAGAGTCTCCTCTCCTAGCAAGAAGACCTCCTTGACTCTCTGCCAAATTCACTTTTAGTTGTTGCCTAATGAGAATGGAGCTCGTCCAGCGAGTCTGCATAACACAAACAACAAAATCCTAAAATCAGGCAGTGCAACCCACAAAAAATATCATTCCATACATCATACAAGTTACAAGTCAATTAACTTCACATTGAAAACTATTCAAACTAATCTATACAGAGACATTTATAGTATGTCCATTGGAAACCCCAAATTCTCAACCAAAGAAAGAAATTCCAAAAAATTTAAACCATCAACATATACTAATTTAACTAATTTCACTATTAACATGTTTTATGCAACCTAAACACTTATTCAAAGAAATAATACAATTCCACGTTCAAAAACATATCTTCATTTAACAACCAATAATTAAAATTAAATTCACATGAAATAACTAAAATTTTAGCTTCTTTCACCTAAGACGAAGAGAGTTTCCCTTTCATATACTATTCTCTAAAGTTCAAAATGTAGAGGATCACCTAAACAACCAATCAAAAATGTCTATTAGAGTTCTAAGCATAACATCATGTTCATAAAACAACATAGATATATGTTATGAATATTAGTATGTGTATCAAATCGTACAAGTAATAAAGTGATTAAGTTTAGATATTGTTTTCCCCATAGAGACTTGCGTTGTTCAAAAAAATTATGTTTATTCACTAATTAAGGCTAAAAAAATGAAAATTGTTAATGTGTATGAAATAAATCTAAAACTAAGAAAACAATAAAATTTATGAAATTACTATATGTAAAAGTTTCACTAAAGTTGAATTTTATGCATAAAATCAATATGAAAAACACTAGACAAAATACATCTAATTTCTACTTTAACATTCACACTACTATTTAACAAGTCTTAATGTCTTAGAGATAAGTCTAAACTTATTAATAAGAACCCTAATGTCTTAGATCTTTTCTTATTAAAAGTTTACATTAAGCATTAAATTTGGATTCTATGAAACCAATGATGAAATTCTATGTCTAGATCCTTAATCAATTAGTTGTTTTATCCTAGTCTAGGTTTTAATATTGTGTTCAATGATCATATACCCATAAATATACAATCAATTAATTCATGACATTAAGATTGAGAATATAACACAAGAATAATGGGAAATAAATATATTGATGGGTAAAAAATCACAATGAGTTAAAATACATTATGTCAACCTCGTGAATGAGAACGTTAGTTACTCATATACATCTTAAACATTGTTTTGGATGTGGGATCAAGAATCCTAATTAACACTTCACACTTTCCTTCCAATCCTTTGACAGTGTCTTAAGTCTTCGTTACAAAGTTATCCTTAATTCTTCGTCTTCAAACTCCAAGTCGAGTGAGTGAATACCTGTCAAAGACACTCTAACGCTCAAGTCAGTTATATGTGTTTGATAGATTATCACAACAAAGTCTTAACTTCATAATAAATGAAATCACTTACTTTTTTAAATTACTTCCATATTTATGGGTTTCGAAGTGGATTTTTCATTAAAGTTGGTTTAATCACGGTTCAAAAGTCAATAAATATGTTTTGCTCATAATTATGTTGAATTTGTAATGTTGATGCGTAAGTCGTCCAGTTTACACAAACTTAGGCTCAATTAATGAAAGACCATGTGGTATAAACACTATAAATTAATAATAATAAATGTATCCGGTTTTCTGTAGATTTATTTTCTTAATTCCTATTTTAGATATTTTAAAAGGGTAAAATTGAGTAAGAGGATTATTTTCCCGGTAATATATTCCGTAAGAATATTTTTTTTATTTGCTACATTTACCAGGATTAGTTAATTTAAATTGTATTTTTAAATTGGTATTATTTTCTGTAAATAACTTTTGAAGAGTTTCTTTTTACTATACTAATAGGTGTCTCTTACGCAATTTATATCTGCGTCGGAATTGATTAGAGTTATGAAAGTTATGGAATATTCTTAATTAATTTTACTTGTAATTCTTGTTGCAAGGTTTTAATCCTATTAATTAGAGCCGTGTCTGGTTGAAATTAAGTCTTCTTGGTTATCCTAATTTTGTTTATTATTATATGAATCTTGAATTATTTATGACTTCATATTCTTTTAATCTTTTCAATTTTAGTTTAATTTCTTTTTTCTTTTTTTTTAAAATCTTTTATGGCCATTCTTTCCGAGATCTTGTAAATTGTTATAATATTTTTGAGATGAAGAAAAACTCTATATTTATTGAACTCTTGATACCGAACTTTTTCTTAATGTAACGAAAGAAACTTCCAGAGCTCTTGAATAATATTTAATTATAGTATCTCATTACATTTTTTATTCTAATAAACATTTTAATCCACTTATTATTTCGATGTACTATTACATTTTTAAGACCAAAACATTTTACCTTTTCAAGATTTGTTATTAAAATAGTAGTTTCATTGTCAAGAAACATTATAATTTTGGAGCTAAAGTTTTCACTACATTATACTATATTGTGTAAATTACAATCATAGGTATGGATCTAGAATTTAATTCTTCACTAATAGTTTTAATATCTAATATACTTTTTATATATATTGGATATTATAATTTTCATAAAAATATAAAGGTCTATTATTTTTTTAATATATGGCAAAAAATGTTTGCCTTTTATTGCTATTTGGATTGGCCTATGGTTCTTATATTCTTCAATATTATGATCGAACTCATATTTTAAATATTTTATGTGAAGTTAGGTAATCTATAGATGAAATTTGCCCAACTATCTATTATCATGTTAAGTTCCCATCTAGAACAAAGTAGAAGCAATAATAGCACACACAAAAAATTAAAAAAAAAACATTTTGAGAGCATTTATAACAAGTATTATGAATTAATAAAATAAATTTTTGTTCTCTCTTAGGAGAAATAGAAAATATAACTATTAATTAATTGAGTAGAGAGTGATTAAGTGAAGAGAGAACACATTTGATTTTCTGTTAAATTCCTTTTAACAAAATTTAGGCATCTAAAAGTTTGAAAATATAACTTTAGAAAAATAATACAAATTATTAACTATTTTAACATTTATACCTAAATAAATAGTTTTTTTTAATATTTCTCTGTGTAGAAATAGCGCCAGTCGTACACCATACCTAACAATTGTTCTTACAGAAATTTGCCATACGTTTCGCCACAAATTCAACGTTAAATCTCTCTCTCCTCTTTCTCTCTCTAGAATCTTTGAATGGTATCCAAAAACCCGAACCCGCCGGAGGGATTCTACTTGGATCCGACTGTCATGGCTCTCCCAGGGATGCCTCCCTTCGCCTCCGTCTCTGCTGCTGCTGCTGCCGCCGTCTCCGCCTCCAACTCCTCGGAAGATGCAGCCAAGAAGATCCGTAAGCCCTACACAATCACCAAGTCGCGGGAGAACTGGACCGAACCAGAACACGACAAGTTCCTCGAAGCCCTTCAACTGTAATAAAGTTCGCTCCTTTTATTGTTGTTCAATTCTGGTTTTGCTTCTGAGAATTATTCAGTGATTGAGGTTTAAAGCTCGGTTGAGGTATTGAGTAGTTGAATTTTAGTGCTCGGGGATGGTTTTCTGAGTTGCATGTGCTGAGTTGTGTGTGAGGGTGTGGGAATTAGGGTTTTGGGGTGGGTTTGGCGGAGGAAGAATTGGGGTTTGTGTTTTATGACGGTGAGTGTGTTAAAATGGATAGGGTAAAGCTTGGTTTTTTATGCTGCTTTAACATTGTCAAAGCAGTGCTGAATTAAGGGCGTATTTGGTGTGATAAAATGTTTTATGTTTTTAATTTATCTTTTCCCTAAAGAAATGGGTATTGTTTTTTCTTTCATTTTTAAATTTTTTAATGTAGAAATATTTAAAAATAAGAAAAAATGGTTGGAAAACAAAGTAGGATTTATTTAATTGTGAATGAAAATAGGAGAAAAATTAAAAACACAGGGAAAACAGGTAGAACACGTTATCTCAAACCAAACTGGTCCACGGGTGTGGTATTGCTAATATTAGCATGGATTCTCGTTAGAACTTAGAAATGGTGAATAATGTGATGGGATGCTTTAAAAGAGAGTATTGGAAACCGAAGCTAGTTTCTTTCAAAATGTTTTGTTACATGCTGGCATTGACATAGTTACTTATTCTTTATGGTGTCTAATTATCATTGCTGGTTGAAACCCTGTCTGGCACGCAAACCATGGTGAAGGAGTTTAATTTGAGATATCAATTGGATAAGTGGTAGATTCGGGATCTTAAGCAAAGTTTGAATGTCCATACCAAGGACAGAGAGTGGGGATTGGGGACATCTGGACAATACTCAATATTTTAGTTGATACTAAAGCAAAACAATAAAAGTTCTATTCAACGTACCTTGTAATCCTCCGATTGCTTCTATTACTATTGTTGGCTGGGGTTTAACCAGTTGAAGATGGCTGTCGTCTTCCCTTCTGACCAGTGCTTGCTTGGCTCCAAATATGGACTAGCCGGAATAATTGGAATTAGTTGTTTGAACCTTTTACTATTTCCGTTCTGATCTTTCCACTTGTAATTATAACGAAAGCTGATTTTTCCTTACAATGATAAATAAGCTAGGAAGAATAGGTGCATTTGAGCCCAAAGACATTGGCAATCACAACGTTAACAAAATAGATCAGACAAAAGAAAAGGATTACTGCACTAAGTAATCTTAAGAACATTTTAATATATTTAAGATTTCTTTTTCCTGCACATAATGCCTATATTTTGACATGATGTTTCTTCTTGGGATTGTATTAATGTGTGTTATTAGTTCATGATAGGACACAGAATTACCTGAAGCTGCATTAATGTAGATTCCTTAGTTTAATTTATATGATCATATTAGGAAGATTATTACCTCTTTTGGTTGAGGAAAATATTATTAAGTACAAATAAGAGATATATATAAGTGAAAGATAAGAACTCTACCTTAAAAGGAAAAAAAAAAGGATCTAATGGGCCAAAGTGACTAAAAAGGCGTAGTTATGTGAGTTTTTTGTCTTTCAGTAATAGAACTTCCATTGAAACATATATTAGGGCACCAGAGAGAAACCATATACACTGCTATCCAATAAAATATTATTGAAAATAAAAATACTGTTCAAATTATCTTTCCCTTTATTTTAAATTTTGGAAAAACTTGATAATGTTGTAAATCATTGGATTATTGTGGTGGACAGCTTCATTGAGAGGTCATACTTAATACCATTCCCTAGTGTTGCAATTTAAAGCTAGTATTTGTTTCTGCCCTCACATTGCTTTGCTCCTTCATTTGTTTACAGGTTTGACCGTGACTGGAAAAAGATTGAAGCATTTGTTGGATCAAAGACTGTTATACAGGTAATTCTAATGAGCAAAAATCCCTTTTTTGCTAGAAGTGCATAATTTTCTTTAACATTTCTGGAGTTAAGTATAGATATTTCATTTTAGCTTGTACAGTTAAAGTATGCCATCTCTCATTTTCTTGTTAAATTTTCTGTTCTCAATTTTTTGGGATGAGATTCAATAGATCCTAGGCTAGAAAAGGCTTATGCACAGTTAAAAATTTGGGCCAGGGTATCATGTTAAGTGTGAACATTACGTAAAAATAATTTGAAATCCTTGGTGTTGGAATGTCGTTAATTGATTATGTAGTTTTCAAATTTTCCCGAAGGAACTATATCTTGTTGGAAATTAAATGTCAAAAGATAGGTGATAGGACTCCTAATAAGGATCATGGGAAGTGCACATGGGCTTGTTACTCAGCAAGGAAAAATTATAGAAGGAATAGATAGGCCCAAAATATGGAATGTGTATGTAAGAAGAAAGAAAATGGGGTTAGGAAAAGAAATAGGGAGAAGTTAGTTAGGATGGGGAATGACGTGTCAAGAATCCAAGGATGGGGGGAATTCTGTTGTAAGAGAGAGTAGGGAGAGTGTGGGGGTACGGGAGTAGGAGGTTGTGAGTTGGTTAGGTTGGTTAGGAGGAGAATAATCCTCTGGAGGAGTCTAGGACTCTGGGGTTTTCCTTGTGGCTGTAGAGCTTTCAGCTCAATCATCTTTTTACTGCATAATACTCTAAATAATACAACTTTGATATTCAGTAATTGTTTGGTTTCTATCAATAGGTCTTATTCCCACCCACCCCAAAGAAATGCTCTTTATTCAACCATATTCTCCTTGATTCACCATGTATTTCTCACTGTCATATTGTGCTCGCTGCTATAGTAAGGTTGGTTTGTTGACTTGCAGTCCATTTAAGGAAGGTTATATGAGTCAAAAAAATGTTAAACCTAATACCCATTTTACTCCTGTTTTTGAGGCAAGATACTTTAATTTAAAATTTGAGGTATAACGTGAATTTCCTGTTCTTTCTTTCTATTCAATGCAAGTTATTGCATTATAGTGTTATTGAGCTTTCTATTACTTCATTGTCAAACAAATTGTTTATTCCATAAACTAGATTAGTAGTATAGGTATTCTAATTGTGGTCACTTTGTGATATATGTTAATATATGCATCGTTTTAACCTTTTGAATTTTAATCCTTTATCATTAAATTATTGTTACAGTTTATACCCATCATTCATATCATAACTTGTTACTCTCTTAAAAAATGTCATGTACCTAAAAGCTTAGGTGTTAGATGCAGATTCAGCATGGTTTTGTAATCTTTAACTTAGCTACACATGTGGGTAGGGAATGGTTTTTCCTCTGAAAGAAATAATGAAAAATTGCTTTTGATGACATGCTGATTCTTTTGACTGAAAGAAAAGCAAGTGTGACAAGGAGCAGTATTTTATGTTAGATATTATTTATGACAGAACATTTAAAGTGTAATTTGATCCATGCCACTGACCACGCTTAGTGGGAAAATGCTTTTTTGTTGTTTTGGTTGAGACAGAAGTATGGAGCTGAGCTGGCTTGAAAATCTGAATATAAATGAATGTTTGAGTTGTTAGGGCTTGTGTTATTTTTTTTTTTCGACTTTAGATTTCAATTTCCATTCCTTAAGGTAGTTTCTGGATAGAGAATCTTAAAGTTCTAAAGAATTTGAATTGCATGGGAATTTACTTACTTTAATTACATTCCTTTCATTTTCGTAATTCTTTATTTTGGATAAACAATTCAAATTCATATTATATTTTCAATTCTTTGTGCAGATAAAATTATTTAATATCCATCATATGTGAAATTAAATGAGTAATTATATAATTTTTTCATAGGTAATCTTTAACTACAAAGTCAAATATTAAGCAGTTTGTGATCTGATTTTAATGTAATTTTGTAACTAAAAATGTATTGTTTAGCAAGGAGGGGGAAAAGTAAATATTGTTAACATTTTAATAAATAAAGTGTAATTTTGTTTCATATAAACTAAAAAGTATATATATTTGCTAATGGATAGAAAGAGGTGCGGAAGAGAGGGCAGAGTGAGGGCGAGAAGAGAAGTGATAAAATGATTGGGGGAGGTGTGAAAGAGAGATGCTTAGAAAAGGGATAGAAAGGGAGGAGCAGCGTGGATAGCACATACGAAAGAAAGGTCAGAGATGAGAGTTTGCAGTGACACTGATAGAGAAGAGAGGAACTACAAAATGCTTTTATTTTAGATGTTATTCGTGTGAAAACTCTAGGGAAAGAGAAACATTAAGCTGAAACCTTGTGTTTCTAAGACATCGTAGGTGCTTTATTTATATTGAGAAAAGAGTAATTCAATACAATAAATAGAGGAGCTTTGATATCCTCTAATAACAAATATATGATGTGTAAATAAATAAAAATATTCCTAATAATACATATATAATCTATATTCCTGATTATATAAGACCAACTCCTTATTTCTATAATTTCTATAATTATAACAATTTGAAATCCCTTCATTTTACTTGAAAATAAAACCTCTTTAAAATTCCCAGCATTATGAATTTTATTTGCATTTGATATCCAAGTAACTCATTTTGATATGCTATATGGTTTTAAATCCATTTAAAACTTGAATGCCTCTTTCAATTCCTCATCCAAATTCACTATAATTTAGCTTAAGGACTAATTATAATTTCTACTGGGTTTGTAGATACGTAGTCATGCACAGAAATACTTTCTCAAAGTTCAGAAGAGTGGAGCAAGTGAACATCTTCCGCCACCCAGACCTAAAAGAAAAGCAGCACATCCATATCCCCAAAAAGCTTCCAGAAATGGTAATAATCTTTTGCCATGTTTTTTGTAGACAATTTAAGTTGATTTACATCTAATAATTCAAAATTGATATCTGGCAGCTCCTGTACTCCCACAAGTATCAGGATCTTTTCAATCTTCATCTTCTTTGCTTGAACCTGGATATATCCTGAAAAATGATTCCCCAGCAATGCTTAAAATTCCTATGAACACTGTGGTGTCATCCTGGTCAAACAACACCTTGCAAACTGTCAATTTATCCCCTGGTACTAAATGCTACAACTTTCTGTACCTTCTTTATTTTATTGATCCTGGGATTTTGTTCATGAAAAGTAGACTTATTATTGAAGATACTTGTTGAGAATTTTTTTTAGATATACTAACTAACTACTTATGTTTGCTACATTATATGTGTATTGCAGTGACAAAAGTGAACAATCCTTGCAGTAGTGGTGAAAGCACTCCTAAAGTGCGCCCAGCTGTTGAATCTCATGGTCAAGGACCTCATCAAGGGAATAAAATCCATCCATTGAGAGGCAAGGGTTTAGTAGTTTTCCTTTATAGTTTGAAGTTGATTTTTTTATGGTTACATGCATGCATCATGAGTTCACGGAATATTGTTATAGGAAATGTTTGTCTGATAGTGGCGTATAATGTACATTCAGTGTGTGCTTTACGTGAATTTTATGCTAAAAACTAATTAAATGGGATTGAAGTAACTTAATTTTCAATCTTGGATACGGATTGTCTTATGCACAAAAATTTCACTTGAACTGTGATATAACTGGAATGCTGAAAATTATAAGCTTTCAGCTTTTATTTGAATTCAACAAGTATGATGTTTTTGGGACTCATTTCATCTCATATTCATCATGTCATGTCTCCAAAGCTGTTTGAATAGCTTTATTTATACAAACTCCCACTTTAACCCTCATACGGACAGACTTAAAATTTCCTTATACAAATATAACTTTTTCTTGTCATGCAAGTTTTACTTTTACAGTAATATTGATTTTTATATTCATTATTGTCTTGATTTTCAAATTGACAGTTTTTAATTTTTGTTATGCAGTTCTTCCAGATTTTACTCAGGTATATGGTTTCATAGGCAGTGTATTTGATCCAAATGCAACTGAACATCTGCAGAAGCTAAAAAAGATGGACCGTATAGACGTTGAGACAGTATGTTTACGTTCCTCCATCTAGTATTTGTTATTCTTTTCAGCTAGGTTGGACTGTGTTATAGATACTTATCAAATTGGTTTTTAATATGATTCAGGCAATTAATTACTACTCCTTAAGTGTATTTTGGTCTCAGACTGGGTTTTCTAGAATCACTTTGAAATACCAGTTAATTTGATTTTAAATTAATTTCCATATGTTTGGTTTCACACTAAATAATTCATGCTGGATATAGAATTGATTCAGAATTGAAACTACTTGATTAGCTTTTGCATTGGATAAAAAGTTGTATGCTGACTTTAGTTACTAACATGCCTTTACAATAAAAACATCCAAACATAAATCACATGATCACATCACATAAAGGCAATTTTAACCAAAATCAGTTTTGTCATCATTCATCCAGACATACAACTAAGTTGACATTGAAGATTTATTTGAATCTAACTTTTTATTAGCTCATGTCTACTACAGTTATATAAATGAATTTATGTTTGTTCAAAAGTACTTACAAATAAATTTTCATGGATATTTTTAGGTGCTACTGCTAATGAGAAACCTGTCTATCAATTTAACTAGCCCAGATTTTGAGGATCATGTAAGTATTTATGTCCCTGATATTTAGATTGCTATAAATATGTATTATGTCATGATGAATAATTATATAAGTACCGTTTGTCTTTATAATATAACTATCATGTGAGTTCATTTTTGTAAGTGTTGTCTTCTTTTTTCCTTCATTTTTTACTGCCGTGTAAGTTTGAATAAGATTTTCACTCTTGGTGTTGCAAGTGATCTTCTTATCATTTTATCGTATGTATTTCTCTCTCTCTCTCTCTCCTAATAAGGTATTTCTTGTCATCTTATCAAAGGAAGCAAAAGAGTATTTATAAGAACATGTTAATTTAGAAACCATTATCAATACCAGTTACTTGTTAACTCCATTATGTCAACTAATCAAGTGGTTGATATTCTGTAAACTGTATACTTTTTGGCAAGAAAAATGAAACTTTGTTATAGCCTTCTTCTGGATACCAATGTTTCATATGTTGTCATGGAACTTATAAAATACCAGGCATGCGTCTATAGTCTCATTGTACTATCTGTACTATCCTTATTCTTTTTGTACTTGAGCTAGTTCAAGAAACATAAAACTGGGAGCCTATTAGTAACGAGTTTAATTATTCATTTAATCCTTATAATTGTACAAACTTTACCTGTCCTTATCCTTTAAAAGCGTCCATTTTAGTTCCTGTATATACCAGTTTTATCCCTTTAGTCCCTATGATTTGGTCTTTTAGAGCTGAAAATATTTTCCTGTTGGTCTTTATACTTTAAAATCATTTATTTTAGTCTTTAAAGTATAAATTCATATGGACTAAAGAAAATAAAAATAGTATGTATTAGGACTAAAATGAATGATTGAATTAATTGGCTGAATGGAATCTCTTAGAGGAAAGAAAGAACAGTAAGGAGCTGGATTTACTAATGTGCATCCATAATTTTTCATTCATACAGAGGAAGTTGCTTTCATCATATGAGGTTGAACCAGAGAGAAATAACTATCAATGTGGATAGAGCATGCACAATAACAAGTTGAAGAGTTCTAATGAGATGGAGGCAGAAAGTGGCTTCTTCTCCCATCAATTGGATGCAGTCATGGTGTTACTATCTTCCATGATTTGGTAAGAGCTCATGGAAAGGCACAAGGTGGAGATGTTGGAGTAACAGCTAAATTTTTACCCTGCTCTTGGTTCTTATTGCTGTTGCTCATCATTGTAGCTAAGGAAATCGTTAATTCTCATAATTCAATCATGACTTTGCGTATATATGAATCAACCTTTCAAAAAGAAAACAATAATGTGAGAATGTATATAGCTATTTCTTAGTTTTATAGCACCAATAGTGTATTAAATTTAACCAAATATCAAATATTTGGAAACAAGAATGTTATATTCTAGTTTTGTGAATGTCTGTACAGCTCCTAATATTTCTGTTAGGTTCAACCAAACATTGAATACTTGGAACCAAGAATATTAAATTTACCTATCTAAATGTTATATATGGAAATGATTATAATAAGCAAGAGTATTACATTCCAATTCCATTGCATTAGTTAAAACTGCTGAAATCTAATGGTTAAAATAAAAAGACTTGAACATACTTTTTATTCTTTAAATGTGATATTCTTCTTCTTAGTGTTTTAAATTAAAAAGGATTGACTCTAATTTTTAAACTTCGAAGTTGTTCTTTTCGTCTCTTTTCATTATCAGTGTTGGACTGGTTATTTATGTAAGAAAAATGTGTCATGAAAATAGTACGTGTAAATGAATTTTACTTTTTATAATGTTTTGATAAAATGTTTATAATTATTAAAATTTGGATAAGTTTTATTTTAGTTTTTCATTAGTAAAAGTAGTTTTTTAGTCTCTTAAATATAAAAATGATAACTTAAGTCTCTCAAATTTAAAATGAAGTTTTTTAATCCCAAAAATACATTTATTTGTCTCTAGATTTAAGGGTGGTTAAAAATATTTTTTCTTTTTATTTTAAAAGATAACGATAAAAATTTGTTAAAACGACCAATACATTTCTAATTTGATAAATATGACTTTAAACTCTCCTTTATAGCAACGGTCTGCATATTGTTACTACTGTCGCGAAATGTAGTCTGCTTTAATTTTTTTACTTTCTTTATTAAATAATATTTTTATTGAATTTTTAATACTATAATATAGTAATAATGATTAATGTTTTATTTTAATTTATTATATTTTAAAGATTTAAAAGCATGAATAAATTTATCTTAAAAATATAATTCAATTATTTAAATTTGATTTAACAATTTCGATCTTTTTATTTTCAATTAAGTTTTCATTTTATTTGTATATAAAAAAAAGTCAACTTAGTTCCTTCTTTTATACTGGCTTAACCTTTCAGGTTCTGTTTGTTTTAATAAATATTACATATTTTCATAAATGTATAGCCGGAAAAATATAAAGTGAAATATTGATAATTTGATCCACAACTTTTATATTGGAAAGTTAGAAATCGTGTTGGGAGAAGACAACATCTCCACAATAAAATTGTTTCACTTTGACAAAATTTACTCATTAATATTTTTTTAATAGTTGTCAATTTTAATAGTTCTTTAGGAAAATTACACCATATTCATAAATTTAAAGAAATTCTATTTCTTCTTCAAACAAACAGCATTGCACTTATAAAGTTAAAATCAAATAAAACATAAATAAAATCATATTCAACATACGATAGTGAAAAAATAAAGATCACACAACCCTCCACTTTAAACTCCTTCTATTTCAAGATTATTTAAAGTGCTTCTAGACTAATTTTCAAAACTTTTTTTTTGTAATTTAAGTTTTAAACTTCATTTAATCTTATAAAGCCAACTTATAAATTATAAATTGTATATTATAAATTATAAATTGATCACAAAGTTATACTTTCAATTAAAATTATGAATAATTGATCTACATTTTCAGAAAAGTAACTATTTTATTTATTGAAAGAAAACATCAATGCTAAAGCAATTATAATAATAAGATACTTTATAAATCCTTACTAACAGATACCTCATTAAAATTAACTATATTGAAATATTTGAAGAAGGAAGAACAAAGAGAAGAAGATTTGAGGAAAAAAGTTTAAAAGAAGAAACAAGAAACATAAAAAATTCGTAATATTCAAAATTATTTAAAAAATGTGATGAAATATTTTAGAAGCTTTTAGAAAATTCTAGGAACTTACAAATTATTAAAATAAAGAATGAAGTAAAAATCTACCTGAATTCAATTATCAGCTGCTGAAGTTTCACATTATACTCAGAATTTTGGTTATGTAAAGCTGAATATACCGCATTGATTATTTTTTTTAACACTTTTTTTAATGATTTTTTAACCCTTCTACGTCTATAAGTAAAAAGTTCCACTTTTGTACTCAAATTGTAAAAACCTAGAAAATAAAATTCTAGGTAAGTGTATTAAAATAATGGGATCGAGTATTTTATTATTAATAGAATTTTCTAAGCTCGTCTCATTACTTTAAGAACACTTTATCTCTCTAAAACCTTTTCACTTCGCTCTCTCTCACTTCTCTCTAAGAGTTCTTGATCTCAAGTCATATGTTCGATGCTTAGGAGGTGTCTATGTGATCCTGGCGTTGAAGGCTATCTCCTTAATCGATCAATTTGTTAATTAGAGCAAGTAAGTAAAAAACCTATTTTCCTTGGTTTCTAGGGTTTTTGATCATGCACGACAATTCTGTTTTGCATGTATTAAGTAATCTTCTTCCTTGATTCTTGGTTAGTTAGTGATTCTAAGGTTGGTTTCATATCATCAATCGGTAAAATCGTAGGTTTTCTAGAAATTCCTTCTGCCGCAAGTAATCGGCGGAGCGTTTAGAGGATCTTGAGATGTTGAGTTCAGGTAAGGGAAGCTAGATAATTGTTTTAATTGAAGTATGTGGTGTGAGTTGATGGTATATAAGGATTAAATTGTTTAGCTAGAAAAGTGTTGTTTAGTGTTAGTAATAATTTAAGTAATGGGTGAAATTCATGCTTTGAATGTTGATGGATGTTGTAAACAGGTGTAATCTGTTGTGTGTATGTTTATGATGTTGAAATTGATGTTGATGAAGTGAATTGTGCTAATTGAACTGTTAAAGGAAAAAAGAGTAATTTTGGTTTTGGTTATTTGGTCTAAAATATAGTTTAAGGTAGTGAAATAGTGAGAAATGGTTGGTAAACTGATGGGATGAAGTTGGAGTTGTTTATGAACTGGTTTGGGGTCATGTTCAACACTTTAGATGGTAGAGAATTTGTTTGGAGCGAGTGGTGGTGTTTGTGTAGAGTTCAACGTGGTTTAGAACTCAAATGGAGGAAGTGAACTTGTGAAAATGTGAGTTAGGGGTTTTGTGTGCATATGGTCAGTTTGAGAAGTCTTAGTAAGTCATTTGGGACTTGTTTGAGTTCCTAAGTTGCTTGAAATTGTGCCACAAGTGGTAGAATTCAATTTGAGTCTCTAAGTTGAGTTTTTGGTTGAGATCTTGTAGTCATTTGTTAAAAATAAGTTTAGAAAGGTTTAGACACACTTAGTTAAGTATAATTGAGTATATAACATGATCTAGGAGGATTAGAAGTTGGGAAAAATATATTCATTTGGTCAAGAGTGGTTTGAGGTGATAATTCTGCAATTTTTGTGCTGCAGAATTATGCAGACTCGTTGAGCGAGTAGAGTCGCTCAACGAGAGGACATGAGGTCTGGGTCACTGTTTCAGGGCTTTTGCTCAACGGACAGGGTCGCTAAGCGAGTGAGTTGGGAGTCTAGACCACTGTCTCTGATCTCGCAAGCGAGAGGGTCGCTAAGCGAGTGGGTTGAGGTCTGGGATCACTATCTTTGTATTCGCTCAGCAAGTGTGGTCGCTGAGCGAGAGAACTCTGTGGTCGCTCAGCGAGCTTGGTCGTTGAGCGACTAGTTCAGAGGGTGTCTTATTCTTTCTTTTCTTGTTTTCTTATGGAGTGGAGTTACATTTCTATTCATTGTGAATGATGTATAAATATGTATGAGATTTTATGATCAAAGAGGTGATGTGATGATGATGTTCAAGTTATGTGTGAAGTGTGAATTTCAAGTACCATGTGAGAAAGGAATTCCAAGGAGGAGTATCCTAAGTTCGTTATGTGGTGTTATGTATTGATGTAGGGGCTTCTAGATTGGGGAATGATCCTGACACTCTCAATAACCTCATTTCATGTAGAGATGGGTGATTATGTCGTGAAGAGTAGCAGGAGGTCCTAGTCTATGGTCATTGGTTAAGGCTATAGATGTTTGACAGATTAACCTTGGTGTAGGGTATTATTGGTGGTGGTTGAGGATGTGGTTATTATTATTTCTGAGCTAGGTTGCTCCACCATACACGGGTGCAGTTCCCATGAGTCCGATATCAATGCATCTATCCGGATAGTAAAAAGTGTTTCAAGTGGATTGGACAAGTTAATGTACTGTTTGATTCATAATATGCATGTATATTGTTATTGTTTTAAATAGTATGTAAAATCTTTTGATACTTTAGCTTACCCTTGTTTTTCTGTGGTATGTCTTTGTATGTTGTTTCTCTTTGCATGATCACCTTAATGGTATGAGCTTAGGAATACAGTTTTTCAATTGGAGCAGCTGAGGTGGGAAGTGAAACTTATAGTATAGGTAATTATTTTGTTTTTCAGGTGAAATTTTTTGTATTCACCAAATTTGTAGTTGTTGTTCTATCATTATACATGTAATGTTCAGTTTAGTAGTTTTATATTACTAAATTTAGGATGTTACACAAATAAAATTAGTAAATTTCGTAAGAATTTTAGAATCTATAAAATATGATTAATTTTAGTATTTTGAAAATATAATGTTTTTTACCTTATATTCTCATATTGAGAATCATTATTATATTTGTTTTTGAAAAAAAAATGATAGGTAACATATTCACCCTAAATTTTTTTTTTAATTTTTCCTTATTTAATGTTTATTTATGCTTTTTCTGGATGGTAAAACATAACGTTCTTTGAATTGAATACATCTTCATTAAATTCAAAAGGACGTTGTGAAGAAAAGTATAAAAAAAATGTTAGTTGTTACTCTTTCACCATAATTACAAAAGATATGAAAAATGTCGACTACTAATCTTTCACAATAATAAAACTATCCATATGTTTTATAAAATTAGGATACAATGTTAGTTTGTTTAAATACTTATCAAATTTCTTTTAATTTTAAAGAGTTTGAAACTTGTATTTTCTTTAATTCCTAATACAATGAAAAGCTAGAAATGAAGCTAGTTATTTTATATTTGATTGAATTTAACTAAAATTTAAATTCTCATAAGTTTATATCTTTTTTACTAAAATCTCTCATTAACTTTTTATATTTTTTAATAAATTTTTTACGGTTATTTTTACTTATTAATATAAAAAATATATTATATAACTATGAATAACCAACATTTATTATTTTAGTTAAAATATTTTGAATAACTGTAACATCCCAAAATATATAGCATAAACCATATAAAGGAGTTATCATATAATAATATTGTAAGACACTTAAAGATGTTATAATAAGATTACAATTATCCTAAGATAACCATAAAATTTAAAACTTTAAAGAAGTTCTACACAATCCCAAAGCTATAAACTTAACCGATCGGTAATTCAGTATTACAAATTCAACCGAACGGTTCAATCCAAAAACTAAAAACAGTAATATGACAAACGGTCATATTTTAAACTGCAGGATTCCCGCTCTCCAACTCCTGCTCCAGCGTACACTCCACATCCTCTGATCACACCCAAGAGGTGATCATCGCAAGGGAAAAAGCGAACAGGAACATGGACAAAACAGGAAATAAGGGTAAGCTAATGTAATTTAGTTATGCAAACATACATACAATTCGTACAAGTACAACTAATGCAGAACCGAATACTCCAACCTCCCAAAATAATACGTATATACATATACAAATGAACACTATACTTCATGCTTAAACCGTACACCTGACTTGACCATCCGGATTGTATGAATATGTAGCTTGAGGTCGTTCATGCACTCGGGTGGTGTAGTAACTGGAAAACCATCAGCTTCCACCCAAGGTTAGTCCGTTATAACTCACCCAAGAACCTATGGGCTATGACCTCCTGCCATTTTCACACAATGCCTTACCCATCTCTACTTGAGAATTGGTAATCATCAGAACATCAGGATGAACTCCGTGAATTTCATTATCCATATTCATACTATAACACAACTTTGATACACTTTTCACTTGAGACATTTACCACTTCAATACACTTTTCACTGAGACATTCTTCCTTGAAATTCTCTTCCACATTACTTGAAACATATGCCTTGTTTGAAATATCAATACAATTCCCCATACTCAGCAGATCAATACAACTATCTCAACCCACCAAAGTCAAAGAGTGATAATATCATTTAAAGACCAAATATTCATTCATAGCAGAAAACCGAACGTCAACAACACAAATAACGAGTACGACCGAACGAAAGATCAACAAATCTTATGGACCAGACCAGACGGTAAATTAATCCCCAAATGAGAACATGACCGAATGGTCATTTAAATGGTAAGACCCAAACAGGAGTAGAACAATATTGGCTTAGGCCGAACACTATTAACTTAGAACAAATACGATATTGAGCACTAGTATAAGAACGAGTGCTCATAAGAGACCACACAACCCAATAATATTGATCGCTAACACTACCATAAATGCTAGTACAAAACCGAACACTATATCGAACGAGAGTTGGTCCAAAACCGAGCACTTACCAAGAAAGAGCGCTAGTACAATACCGAGCACTACCAAGACAGCACATGACCGAGCGATCAATAACAATTAAAACCTATGATAGATCGAATGCTGTTTATACTCAAATGTTATGTCTAGACCGACTGCTATATTTACCTGAATATCAATACAAGACCGATCGGTCATTAACTAAGGATCCACAAAAGTAGAACTCAGTTAAGACCGAGCACCAATACAAACCGAGTACTATTAATAACGAACACTAAACCTATTACGACTAGTAGCAAATAATAATACCCACCATGAGACTGTCGAGATAAAAAACGAATACTTTTAAAATTGAACATCAACATTAAACCGAACAACACTTAACCAGATTAACACTACGAAACCTAATATCGCTAAGCCTGATTACATGAACAGACCAAGCGTTCTATACCGATCGTTCGACAAAACTTGCAGAACTTCACAACTGCTACACAGATTTCTTCCAAACATAAAATATTGCATACAATTCAATCAAACATATAATTGTTCATACATTCAAACGTTCAAACAAAGATTCCAACCACAACCACAGAAAACAATTAAATTACTAGCTTCCCTTACCTCTTTAACTGGACAGAGATCTTTCAGTACAGAAATTTGCTCACCACCAAAAGTCTTAGAAACCTAAAGTTCATTGATTTGTGAAAATAAACCAACCACAAGACCAGAAATGTGATCAGAATTTAATAGAAAGAGGTAATAAACTCATGCAACCAGAAACTTGGTTTGCATGTGCCGAAAAACAAACGTTCTAAGAAGAGGATAAACTTACCAGGTCAAAACAATAACTTGATCGGTGCAAAGTGAAGCTCTTGACACCAGGAAGACTCAAGCGTTGCTTGATTGATGATCGGAAGAAGAAGAAAGTGAGAATTTGTAAAAAGAAGGAAGAGGATGGTAGAAAGAAGGAGGAGAAAAAGAAGAACTCAAAAGATTTGAAAAGAATGAGTGCATGCAAAAGAGTGACACGAAATTTTTGAAAAACTCAATTATATACTATCGTCAAAAACCGATCAACCCAATCGCATGCACCCACATGTCTTCCACTACTCTGATTTTTTCTCATGACAATAATAGTCACCAATATTAATAATAATAATAATTATCAAAATAAATAATTTTTTCATCATTAATATAATTTTATGCTGATCACATAATTTTAAAAGTAAAATTAAATAAAAAAATTAAATAAAAACTAAACTTAACTGAAAAGTATAAATATTTTAAATATTAAAAGAAGAAAGTATCCTGATTTATGATAAACTTAAAACTCCATTAAAAAAAGAAAATAATTAATATAAATTAAAGTTGCAGTACCATAAAATGACAATAAAAGGTTAATTTTCTAAAATCTCCTTGCAAAAATTTACTTGTCTTCTTATATAACTTGACTTAGAGTGAGATAGAAGTATTTAACCAAAGTTGAGAAGTTTTGTACTTAACTTTCAATTTACTTCAACACAATAACCCTAAAATACTTATTAACAAATTACTTGAAATGGAAGATAGTCCTGCTTAACTATTCTCTTTCTTAATGCATCAGGATTCAAAATAAAATATCCTAAGAACTAGGAATACTCGACAAATTTAAATGTCAACTGTACTAGTCATTTAAACTAAGACCCAATAAAAAGAAACACCGTTTAATATTTACTTTTCCACAATTGATTTATCTATTTGAATGTCCAATGTTGTTTGAAGTTAAAACATTTCCATTCAAAGGATAAAAATCAAATGATTGAAAGCAAGCAGTTGCAGATAACAACACAAAAAATAACAGAAAAGCTTGTCAAATCTGCATGCTATACCCTCCCCACTCACCCACAAACCTAAACATAGAAACGTAGAATAGAATTACTTAATGAAGGAAGCAAACCAAGGGGAGACAGTGATGCAGAAAAGTGGCGTAAGATAGGTTAGCAAAAACACGGTTCCTTTCTTTAATTGATATATCTTAGATTTGACAAAGTAAGATAGATGCAACAGACAGACACATTTTCGCATCACAGAACAGACACATTCTCTCATTACAAAACTAAAAACCTATGAAGCTAAAAAAAAAAATTTCGCCATCCACGATCGTTTTGTTGACAGACAGACAAACAGACGCGAGACCATAACTGAACATAAAACTATAAAAAACAAGCATTTAGTCCACTTCTTCCATCTTGCTCTCCTCAGCACCTTCCTCTTCCAATGGGGGCATGTCAACATCATCGCCACCAGTCTCATCTTCATCAATGCTCAGACCCAGCTTCAACATCCTGTGAATCCTCGAAGCAAATGTGTTTGGATCATCAAGGCTGAAACCTGAAGTCAAAAGGGCTGTCTCAAACAGAAGCAACACAAGGTCCTTCACAGACTTGTCATTCTTATCAGCTTCAGCTCTCTTCCTCAACTCCTCCATTATACCATTGTCAGGGTTGATTTCCATGGTCTTCTTGCTAGACATGTAGCCACTCATGCTGCTGTCTCTCAGAGCCTGAGCCTTCATAATTCTTTCCATGTTTGCGGTCCATCCATACTCACCAGTAACCAAACAGCAAGGGGAATCAACAATCCTGTCCGAGACAACAACCTTCTCCACTTTGTCTCCCAGAATGTCCTTGATGACCTTGCAGAGCTCCTCAAAGGATTTCTTCTTCTCTTCTTTTTTTTCTCTTCCTCAGTTTCATCATCCAGTTTCAACCCCTCCTTTGTAGCTGAAACCAATTTCTTCCCATCATATCCTTTAGTTGTCCGACTGCATACTCATCAATAGCATCCACCATGTACAGAACTTCATAGCCCTTCTTCTTCAGTCTCTCCAAGAAGGGTGAATTCTCCACAGCCTTTTTGCTCTCTCCAGTGATGTAGTAAATGTCCTTCTGTCCCTCCTTCATTCTCGTAACGTAATCCTTCAAGCTTGTCATTTCATCGCCACTTTTTGTTGAGTGGTACCTCAGCAAGTCAGCCAATTTGGACCTGTTCTGGCTATCCTCGTGGATACCCAGTTTCAAGTTCTTTGAAAAAGCATCATAGAACTTATTGTAGTCTTCCTTGTTCTCTGCAATTTCGTTGAACATCTCAATACACTTCTTCACAAGATTCTTTCTGATCACCTTCAAGATCTTGTTCTGTTGCAACATCTCACGAGAGATGTTGAGGGGCAAGTCATCGGAGTCAACAACACCTTTCACAAATCCAAGGTACTCAGGAATGAGCTCTTCACAATTGTCCATGATGAACACCCTCCTGACGTAAAGCTTGATATTGTTCATCTTTTTCCGGGTGTCAAACAGATCAAAGGGTGCTCTCTTCGGAACGAAGAGAATGGCCTTGAACTCAAGCTGACCCTCCACAGAGAAATGCTTCACTGCCAAGTGCTCCTCCCAGTCGTTGGTCAGGCTCTTGTAGAAAGAAGCGTACTCATCTTTGGTGATCTCTTCTGGCTTCCGCAGCCAAATTGGTTTCTGCTTGTTGATCAGTTGCCACTCGTGAGAAACCTCCTTGATCTTCTTCTTTTTCTTAGAATCTTTCTCCTTTTCCTCGTCTACCTCCTCGATATCCCCTTCTTCCTCCTTCTTGGGCTCATCATCTTCGTCATCGCTAATTTCTTTCTCGGTTGTCTTCTCCGTCCAAAGGTAGATAGGATAGCTAATGAATTCAGAGTGCTTCTTTACAAGATCCTTGATCCTCCTTTCCTCCAAGTACTCCAACTGTTGACAATCAAAGAGGTTAATCAGTCAGAACACGAGTAATATAAACCAAAACAACATAAAAAATCCAGCTTCTCAACAACAACATGGGTTCAGATTGATAAATTAACAGTACCTGATCTTCCTTGAGGAAGAGAGTAATCTTAGTTCCCCTTCCGAGTTGCTCGCCCTCAGTGTCCCTAGTAACAGTGAAAGAGCCACCAGCTTGAGATTCCCAAATGTACTGTTCATCGTCATTATGCTTGGTGGTAACAATGACTTTCTCCGCGACAAGGTATGCAGAGTAGAACCCCACACCAAACTGCCCAATCATGCTTACATCAGCACCAGCCTGCAGCGCCTCCATGAATTCCTTGGTTCCAGACCTCGCAATGGTACCCAGGTTGTTCACCAAATCTACAAACAACACAACATAAAAGCACGGTCAACAAAATTTCCTTCCAAATCAACAGTCGAAACTCCAAACACATTCATTCCATCTCATGCATGACTAATGTATTACCTGCTTTAGTCATTCCAATGCCACTGTCAATAATGGAAAGGGTGTTGTTGGCCTTGTCGGGCACGAGTCGAATGAAGAGCTCTGGCTGAGCATCGAGTTTGCTCTTATCGGTTAAACTCTCGAATCGAATCTTATCTAAAGCCTACATTTGAACAAAAATGAAATAAATCAAACACCGTTATATTCAAACATTTACGGTTAAAAAACTAACATTAACATTGCTGCAATTTCGTTTCGTTTGCTCAATGATGCAGTGTACAACTGTTAACGTATCACTATAATGATTAAAACTATGTAATTTACACGGACAAGTAATTTCTTCAAAACAAAGAGTCTCTAAATAAAATATTTCAATCAGTTAAAGTAACCATAAGAATTAAGAATCTCTATGTCACAATGTTGAAATTGTAGCAAAATATCTGGATAATAGCCAGATGACGAATATCTCTAATGACACAGTACCCATGACATTTACAATCTATCATCTTAAATTTGCAACTAACCTAAAACAAAATTGTTCCAACAAAATTCCAACGTATACTTTGTTCATTACACTAATAGCATACATTATTATACACACAATTTAATCTGAAAAACAACTAAATAGAACGAGCAATGTAAGAACAACAAAATACAACCTATATTATACATAGTTGATGGGATTTCATGCATTCAATGAAAAATCTGAAACCAAGAGTGAAGGATAGAAGAGGCTTACATCAGAAGAGTTGCTGATGAGTTCTCGCAAGAAAATCTCCTTGTTGCTGTAGAACGTGTTGATAATGAGGCTCAGAAGTTGGTTGATCTCAGCCTGGAAAGCAAAGGTTTCAGCGTCCGCCATTGAATATCAGATGATACCCGCAGAAAATCACCGATTTATCAGAGAAGAGAAGGAAACGCAAGAAGGAAAATGAGCGAATTGCACAGAGCAGAATGCACAAGTTATAAGAGCGACTCGCAGAGAAATATGTTGAAGGTAGAAGAAATGGAAGAGGTTTATATAGGAATGAGAACATGCGTGAAACAAACAGGTTCTGGAGTGTTCTACCTCTCTCTCGACATTTTTATTAGTAAACTGAACCAGAAGAAACGTTGTCGTTTTGTTTTTTGAGTTTAGCAGCAAAGTATCCGGAACTTTCCATGGCAATGGTTGTGTTTGAGGCACTAGAATGTTCTTTCTCTCTCATGCACAATGACTAAAATAGGGTCCCACAAAAATATTAAGGAGAAAATGTTTTTTACTCCATTATATTATATTTTCAAATTTGTAA
The DNA here is from genome assembly GCF_029865625.1 of Vigna umbellata. Lineage (NCBI taxonomy): Eukaryota > Viridiplantae > Streptophyta > Magnoliopsida > Fabales > Fabaceae > Vigna > Vigna umbellata. The sequence continues at coordinate 919,990 of NC_142173.1, read as the reverse complement.
AAGCTATTTTAGTTTCTTGAATTTGGAAATACTGTTTTTTACCGTCTTTTGAACTAACGATAATTTTATAAATTATTTTAATGTTTCTAATTTATTAATAAGGAAGTATAAATATATCTTTTCCAATTTAAAATACTAAAATAATTTATAAAGGTCACAAAATAATTTTTACCTCCTCTAGACATGGTTTGTTTCAATTCAGCTAGATCAATATGAATTAACCCTAACAGTTCAGTTTGGCGTTTTACAGAAAAATATGTTTTCTTTGTTATTTTAGATTTTACACATATATCACACTTACTACTCTGTTTATCATGCATATTAATCAATTCTGGTAGTTGTAATTTCAAAACATACGAGAAATTCACATGTCCTAATCTAACATGCCATATATCATACGAGTCAACAATATAAGCAGAAGAACTTGATTCATTAATATTTTCAGAAACATTTAGAATGAAGAGTCCTTGATCACAATATCCCTTCCCCATGAAAACATTATTTTTTGTCATAATGATATTCTATGACTCAAATGACACTTTAACCCCCACCTTTCCCAATAGTGCTACAGAGATTAAATTAACTCTGATTGATGGCACATGTAACACATCACTCAAGGCCAAAATCTTTCCAGATGTGAATTTGAGAAGAACTTTTCCTTTTCCCAGAACAGGAGTGGTTCTGGAATCACCGAGGTAAACGTATTCTTTTCCATCCCCAACACTAGTGTAAAAGGTAAAGGCACTTCTGTTTGCACAAATATGTCTGGCAGCATCAGAGTCTACCACCTACTTGCTCACATTGGTCATCAGGTTTACTTGAGAAACAACCGCAATAATAATGTCATCTCCTTCGCTATATTGGCTCTAGAAGGATTGTCGTTCGCCCTGCTCCTGCACTGTGGTGCATGATGGCCCGACTTCACACATACGAAGCAATTTTCTTTCTTCTTAAAGGTGAGTTTAGATTCATTGGGACGTGATTTAAGAAAATTATTTTTCTTTTTGTGATCATGTTTGTATTTGTACCTTTTTGGAGCAGTTTTACTTCTACCATATTTGCTTTTGCAGATAAAGCTTTGGCCGTTGCAGTAGCAAACTCCTTCCTGTTGGTATCTTCAATTATTATGCGTGTAATGAGTTCTGGTAGAGACATCTGTTTGTGCATGTGTTTCAAATGTTGTTTGTAATCTGTCCAAGATGGCGACAGTTTCTCGATCAGAAGTTTTGAAACAAATTCATCCGGTAGAAGAATATTTTCTGCTTTGATATCTTCCAAACTTATGATACTCATTGATTTGGGTTTTTATGTCCTTGTCTTCAATCATCTCCCAATGGTAGTAGTTTCCTATGACGAATCTTTGTCTGACGACATCTTCGGCAATGTATTTGAGAATCAACGAGTCCCAAATGTCCTTTGCTTCCTTGTAGGAACAATACACATCGAACAAATAATTAGAAAGTGCATTAAGCAGAGTGTGTCGGCATACCTTGTTTGCGTAAGTCCACTCTTCAACTAGTTTTGAGTTTGAAGGAATAGCGTAGTCGGGCTTCGAGATGAAAGAGCAACAACAACTCCATACATGTCTAAAAGGGTGGCACGCGTTCTTGTCAGCGCCGAAAATTTTGTCTAGAGAAAACCTCGATTTTTGACACGTCCAAAAGTGATTTTGCAAAGACAGTCTAGGTTCTGGAAACAATGGTTTGGCTCTCCGAAGGCATGTTGTTGATGTCAGCCATAAGTCCTTAAGATAGTTGTAAAAAGGTCACAAAATAATATTTAGGCGTGTAGAGTCATTGTCCTTAAGGACTTATCCATAGTGTATTGCGCAAGTGCCCCAAGATACAACAGGAACTTCTCATAATATCTGACGATCTCAAAACTACCAAGGATCACTAAAAAGAGTATAAAATAACCTAGAATATTTTTAGAAGAAGAAAAGAGGATGAAACTAGGAAGGAAAGGAGAATATTGATTTTGGTGTGTTTTGGAATGGAGGAAGAGTTCTCTATTTATAGAGCTAGGGAAGAATCAAGAAAATAAAAATAATAAATGATTTGAACGTTTGCAGTTAGTTTTTCTTTCCTTTTGTCATTGTGAAAATACTTCACATACACACCATGTTCTGTAACGTACCTCTCAAAACCAATCTAATTGAGAAAACTATCAATACGAAGATTCTAAGCTCTTGGAGCTTGTTTGAGGCCATATAAAGCCTTGTTTAGCTTGTACACTTTGTGTAATTGTCCCTTAATTTCAAAACCTTGAGGCTGCATAACGTATACTGCTTCATCAATTGACCTATTCAAGAAGGCTAATTTCACATCTAATTGGTGTGTATACCAATTCTCATATATTGAGACAACGACACGAACAGTTTCAATTCTTCCTACTAGAACGCATATCACACCATAATGAAGCCCATCCTTCTGCAAAAGGACCTTTTGGCACTAGTCTGACTTTATGTCTCACTACTTCCCCCTTTGGATTCATCTTTACTTTGTAAATCCATTTTAATGTTATACATCTTTTGTTGAGAGGCAGATCAACTAACGCCCAAGTTTGATTCTTTTCTATAAAGTTGATTTCTTCATGCATTGCCTTCAACCAATTTGCATCCGTGATGGCATCTTCGAATTCTACAGGTTCAGCTTCTGCAACTAGTGCAAAGTGCACTAGATTTTCTTCAAATGTGATTGTTGAGACATTGAACATCTCATAATCCTAGAAATGTGATGGCAATTGAGTGATCCTGTGAGATCTTCTTACTTTTTGACCACTTCGTTGTTTGTCCCCCCTATAGTAGAATTGTCATCTAGTATGATGTTAGGCTGTGACATATCTCCAAATCATTTCTTTGATTACTTGATTTTCAACTCTAACATGATGTCTCATCAACTACAACATCCATACTGATTGAGACTCTTCTTGTTTCAAGATCAAATAACTTGTAGCTGCCAATTGAGTGATACCTTATTAGGACAAGAGGTACCTTTGTCGTCCATTTTTTGCAACAGTTGGTTTGGTACATGTTGGTAACACGTTGAGCCAAAATTTCTCAAGTGTGTATTTTCCTCTCGGTCCAGGCTTCTTCTGGAGTTATTCCCTCAAGAGGTTTGATGGGTGATCAGTTCAAAATATAGGTGGCTGTCAGCACAACTTCTTCCCAAAAAATCATAGGTAAACCTTTGCTTTTTAATATGCACCACACCATGTCGAGGAGAGTTTTGTTTCTCCTTTGAGCAATACCATTGTGTTGTAGTGTATATGGAGGAGTTATCTCATGAGTGATACCAACCTCTTCAAAAAATTTCTTGAATTCGTTAGAGGTATACTCTCCACCACCATCAGTTTTCAAGATCTTCAGACATTGTCCACTCTGATTTTCAACCATACTCCTAAACTTCTTAAAAACAGCAAATGCATTGAGCAGATATGTCCACATCTTTCTTGTTAGATCATCAACAAAAATGATGAAGTATTTACTTCAACCAAGAGTTTCAACTTGCAATGGTCCACATATGCCTGAATGCACCATCTCTAGCTTCTTGGTTACCTTTTGTGTCACAATTTTATAGAAACGATTTCTTATTTGTTTGCACTACACACATGAGGCAATCCAACAACCCATTTTTGTTGGCTTAGATCATGTAGATGTCTGAAATTTAGGTGTCCAAACCTCAAATGCTATAGTCGAGGTTTTCTGCAGCAACAATGCATTAGTGCTTTAACGTGTTCATTCTGACTTGGAACGTTCTGTTATGAGACAAACAAACATGTATCACAAGTTTTTTTGAACTGATCGTACACATTCAGTAAATTATCTTCCATGACCATTGTAAACCTTTTTTGTAGTAGTTGGCCTAGACTCAACATATTAGTTTTCAAGCTTGGAACATACATAACTTCTTTGACAATCACTTCCCTGCCATCATAACCTTTCGGCACAAAACGACCATTGCCCTCAGCATGTAAGCAACTATCATCTACAAACCTAATTCTTCCATGATTTACTTCAGTCAAACGAACAAACCTAATTCTTCCATGATTTATCTGCCACATTAGAATTTGTTTCAGCCATTAGCATGCATGCTTCTGAATCTGAGGTATCATCTTGAGCCAAATTCGATTGTGCCTAACTCTTTGGTTTGTTTTTCACTCCTTCACCATCCCAATACTCTCGGGCAAAAGGGTTAAACTTCTAACAATTATAACACTTCATTTTGTTTTTATCAAATTTCCATTATTTACCTTCATTGTGCTTCTAACTTTTGACTTTAGTAGTTTCTGAATCATTAAATTTCCTCTCATGCAAAATAAGAGAAGAAGGCCTTTGGAGTTCATTATAGGAGAGCATGTTTTTCTTAGACTGAATCCAACCACTAGAGTGGGCAGAGTCGTTCATCCTAAGAAGCTGTCTCCCAAGTTCGTTGGCCCTTATCAAATCCTAAGGAGAATCGGACCAGTGGCGTACGAGTTATCCTTGCCTCCTCAACTATCCAATCTTCATCCAGTCTTCCACGTTTCTCAACTTCGGAAGTACATAGCAGACCCTTCTCATGTACTGGAGTTAGAAGACGTTCGTCTTCGTCAAGACCGAACGGTGGAGATGCAACCAGTTCGTATTGAAGATAGTCGCACCAAGTACTACAAGAGGAAAGTCATTAGATTGGTGAGAGTGGTCTGGGACGAGAAGACTAGCGACTCTACATGGAAAATGGAAGATGCCATGAGAGATTTATATCCTCATCTATTTTCGGGTAAGCATTAATTTTCGAGGACAAAAATTTTTGTAGTTAGGGGGAATGTCAGACCTCATTTAAAACGCACCCAAAAACCCTCTGAACGGACGCCAGGTTTCAAGCGAAAGGGATCCAGAAATCAGATAGTGGAAGGTGTTGGAACAATCGGTACCGTTATAGAGTCGCGCAGCGGAATAAAATACTTAGAAAGCGTGTTACGGTCACAAATCAAGTTTAATGGTCCGTTTTAGAAAAACAATTTTCTTAGAGAAAATTTATCAAACAGTTGATATGCGTAAAAGATAAAGAGTATAGGGAATAGAAAATCACACAAGCAATTTTTATCCTGGTTCGATTCAAAAGAATCTACGTCCAGTCGTTAATCACTATAAATAGTGATTAACCTTTTTCACTAAAAAGTTATTTAACAAATTACAAGAAATAGTGAATAAAGCAGATAAATAAACCTTCCTTCGACGAACGAACCGGAAGAAGAACACTCTGCCAACTCGAAGAGAACCGCTCCGACTATCGACAAACGAAACACGAGCTTCTCCTATTCACGAGACCAGGCAGAGCACCTTGCTAACTCGAAGAGAGCTTGCTCCGACTATCGACACACGACACGCGAGCCTCTCCTGTTCACGAGACCAAGCAAGGGAACTTGAACTATAGCTTCTGAGAACTTCCTCTGACAAACAGTATTCTGCAAGAGCTTCTGTTCAACAACGTTACTATTGATCTTCACAGAAACCCAATATATAGCTAGCTGTTCTGAATATCTAAGGTTAAGTCTCAACTGCCACGAATAATCGATTATTGTAAGTGATAATCGATTATTTAAGTCCGTTACAGGGTTTTCAAAATGTGATAATCGATTATATGAAGTGATAATCGATTATTCCTGTATGACTCTGTGATAATCGATTATTGCCATTCCATAATCGATTATTGCAGTTAAAAATGCAAGTTTACAAGGTTTACAAGAATTTCCTACTACATTTAATTTCTACAAATTGCTTTTAACTAATTCTAATATCTTCTTCAACTAAAACTTCTTGTAGCATCATCAAAACAAATTTCTTCAAGATTTACCAATACTCCTTATTGGTAACAATCTCCCCCTTTTTGATGATGATCAAAAATTCAATTTTAAAAGCAAGTTTGGCTTACCTGCAAAACATACAAGCTAACAAACAACAAGGTTAGCAATACCTGTAATAATTTATACTTCTCCCCTTGTATTATTCTTCTCCCCCTTTTTGATCAGAAGCAAAAAGACCGGATGTTAAAGGCTCTCCTTAAATATGATCTCCCCCTCAATTAAACAAAGGATGCATATGATCAAGAGATCATTTTATTTATGAAAATAAAGATTACATTATAAGAAGACACATAACAGACAAAATTATAATATAGATGAAATGGCAAGTAAACAACAAAACAGTCTCCAAAAAAAAAAAAGTTTTTTTTTTTTATGCTGTGACTTAAGATAATCGATTATTACTTTAAATAATCGATTATGTGCGAGCCAAAATGTTAAAATCCAAATTTTTGAGGACGAGATAATCGATTATTACCTTTGGTAATCGATTATTTACGTTAATTTCCGAAAAACACAAATTTGGGCCAAATTTTCAACTTTAAGACACATCTAACATTCATAAATCATTTCAAAGCTCTTAAAAAATACCAGGATACCATAGAGTCTTCTTTTCCTTTTGAAAAATTAACCTGCAAAACCAAACAATAGAGTTTTGGTCCCCATAATCTCATTTGGGTCCTTTAAGATTAGAGACAATTTACTTTATAACAGGAATCCAAGCATATTTTCCATTTGGAACATCAAAATGTTTAATTCTACATTTGTTAGAAGTGTGCCCCTTTTTCATACAATAAAAGCATGTGACAACATTTGGGTTTCTATAAGACACAATTCCTTTTTCAACCCATACCCTACGAGTTCTTATCACTTTAGACTTTTTGTGTAAATGCGTGTTTCCACTTCTAGCATTGCTTCTCTCAAAGTTTGTTTTGGCATGTGACTTAGACTTAGTTGCCTTTGCAAGTAAATTCTCAAGAATGTCAATATCAAACATATGACTTTTACACGATAAACATTCAACAGGTTGTACAACAACATCAGATTCAGATAACTTAGTTTCTAGATTACTAACTTTGTTTCTCAAAACAACTTCGTCATCTAGTACTTTTTCATACTTCAATTTCAATTCATTATGCTCTTTCTTTAACTTTTTATGAGCAACATCAAGTTTTTCAGATTCATTTAACAAATCAAGAAATGCCTTTTGTAAATCAAATTCATCACTTGACTCTAAGCTAGAATCACTTACTTGGCTTCCTGCATCTTCTGAGTCTGCCATTAAGCACAAATTAGCTTCTTCATCTGAATTGCTTGAACTTGAAGAACTACAAGCATTGTCTTCCCAAGCTATGTAAGCTTTCTTCTTCTTTGAAAATTTTCTCTCCTTCTTTTCTTCACTTTTCCTATTATTAGGACAATCAGTCTTCATATGTCCTCTTTCTCCACATCCATAACATTTAACGCTTGATGGAGATCCTTGATTTTCTTTCCTTTCTCCACGGTATTTGTCTTTTCCCTTTGCTTTCATAAATTTAGCAAACTTCTTAATCATAAGACTCATGTTTTCCTCATCGTTATCGGAATCATCATCCTCAATTCTCTTATAACTTTTTCCTTTTGAAATTTCAGATTTGAAGGCAAGTGTCTTTCTTTTGCCTTGATCCTCTTCTGTAGTTAATCTTTTCAGCTCAAGCTCATGCTCACGAAGCTTTCCAAAGAGAATCGTCGTTGACATCTGAGTGAGGTTTTGAGACTCCGAGATGGCAGTCACCTTTGGTTGCCAAGACCTGTCTAATGATTTCAAAATTTTCACATTCAATTCATCAGTGTCAAAAGTCTTACCTAAACCTGTTAGGTGGTTCACAATGTGAGTGAAACGCTTCTGGACATCAGAAATTGGTTCTCCAGGTTGCATTCTGAACATCTCATACTCCTGGATGAGTGTATTCTTCCTTGCACGTTTCACGTCGTCTGTACCCTCATGTGTGACTCTGAGGACCTCCCACATTTCCTGTGCTGTCTTACATATTGAAATTCTATAAAATTCATCAAGTACAACAGCAGATGAAATAATATTACGAGCCTTAATATCAAATTGGGCTCTTCTATTTTCCTCAGGAGTCCAGTTAAAGTATGGTTTTTCTACTTCTACACCATCAACAGTTCTTTTAGGAATATAGGGACCATTTAGCACAGCTTCCCAGATGCCTCTGTCAACAGACCCCATAAAAATTTCCATTCTGACTTTCCAGAATGCATAGTTATCACCAGTAAAGAGTGGTGGTCTGTTGATGGAAGCACCCTCGGCATATACTTGATTTTGATGACCGGCCATTTTCGAAAGAATTTGAAAAAATATCAAAGCAAGCTCTGATACCAATTGTTGGAACAATCGGTACCGTTATAGAGTCGCGCAGCGGAATAAAATACTTAGAAAGCGTGTTACGGTCACAAATCAATTTAATGGTCCGTTTTAGAAAAACAATTTTCTTAGAGAAAATTTATCAAACAGTTGATATGCGTAAAAGATAAAGAGTGTAGGGAATAGAAAATCACACAAGCAATTTTTATCCTGGTTCGATTCAAAAGAATCTACGTCCAGTCGTTAATCACTATAAATAGTGATTAACCTTTTTCACTAAAAAGTTATTTAACAGATTACAAGAAATAGTGAATAAAGCAGATAAATAAACCTTCCTTCGACGAACGAACCGGAAGAAGAACACTCTGCCAACTCGAAGAGAACCGCTCCGACTATCGACAAACGAAACACGAGCTTCTCCTATTCACGAGACCAGGCAGAGCACCTTGCTAACTCGAAGAGAGCTTGCTCCGACTATCGACACACGACACGCGAGCCTCTCCTGTTCACGAGACCAAGCAAGGGAACTTGAACTATAGCTTCTGAGAACTTCCTCTGACAAACAGTATTCTGCAAGAGCTTCTGTTCAACAACGTTACTATTGATCTTCACAGAAACCCAATATATAGCTAGCTGTTCTGAATATCTAAGGTTAAGTCTCAACTGCAACGAATAATCGATTATTGTAAGTGATAATCGATTATTTAAGTCCGTTACAGGGTTTTCAAAATGTGATAATCGATTATATGAAGTGATAATCGATTATTCCTGTATGACTCTGTGATAATCGATTATTGCCATTCCATAATCGATTATTGCAGTTAAAAATGCAAGTTTACAAGGTTTACAAGAATTTCCTACTACATTTAATTTCTACAAATTGCTTTTAACTAATTCTAATATCTTCTTCAACTAAAACTTCTTGTAGCATCATCAAAACAAATTTCTTCAAGATTTACCAATACTCCTTATTGGTAACAGAAGGCAGGTGTCGGCAGATGAGCGGACGCTAGTTTTGACGTGGGAAGCAAAACTGATTTTTCAGAAATTCACGTCACACTCTCTGCATGCACCCTTCTTCCCCAAACTCTGAAAAATCTCATTTCTCCTCCTTCTCACTAAAAGATCTCCTTCTCTTTACGAAATCTCACCATTTCTCTTCTCCGATCTCCGTTCAGGCACTGTAGAAGCACTTTCGGCGTCAAGAGCTTCAGTTTGAACCGATCGGTTTGAGTTCTGAACTGGTAAGTTCTCATTCTCCTTTAGTCGTTCGTTCTCTGACACATGCAAACCAAGTTCTGGTTGCATGAGTTCATAGTCTCGTTCTGAACCATTTTGGTCTATTGTTTGGTTTAGTTTGAAGAATTGTTGAGCGTTGAGGGTAGAATGAATTGTAGTCAGGCGAACCTTATTTCTGCTTCTAGGAACGTTCGTTCATGCTCAGAGGTAAGGGAAGCTTATTAATTTAATTTGTATGATTAATTGCATTGCATGAACGTTCGTTGGATTAACTGAATTAATATGATATATGATGGTTGATATGTTTGGATTGTATGAAGTATGAAAATTGCCTATGATATGAATGTATGAAATTATGAAAATATATGTTGAGAAATGAGTTTTAAGATAAATGATTTCTGAATATGAAATTTCCCCTATGAGAGTGTACGTTCGTAATTGAACGGTCCTTGATCGTTCGGTTTTTCTAATAAAATTGGAGTCTTTCATTTAGGAAGAATCCTAATTGAGGACGAGCGTCTTCGTTTCGAAATACTATGCATGAGCGTTCGGCCAAGCATAGTTGGTTCTTAGCGTTCAGTTATAAACTTAAGTATATATATGTATTTGCATATTTTCGTTTATTCTTAAACACTACTCCAATAGTATCTTATTATATTTATCAAGCCTTCTAAGACAATTTTATTAGTGCTCGGTCTTATACCAAGCGCTCTTACTGAGTAGTGCTCGGTCTTACACCAAGCACTCATTCTCTTTCCTATAATCTATCTTGATGAAAATAACGTTCGTCCACTTCAATAGAGTTCTTTCTCTACCGTGTTCGGTCATTGACTGACATTCGATTTTTCTTGATGGTAAACTCAAATAATCTCAGTATTTATAAGCGTTCGTTTCTTCATGTGAATCCTTTTAAGTATTATTCTTTGAATATCTTGAAATGTCTGCATCCATTGGTTACAACCTAGAGTCTTAGTACTTGGCATGGTTTTTCGGTGTTCGGTTGAAGCTCTCAAGAGTCAGTTCATCTAATTGGCTCACTTTGTAATTAATGTTCGTTCCATTCTTTTCTTGTGATATTTATTGCCCTTCTTTCTCTACGTGTTCGGTCATTGACTGACATTCGATTTTTCTTGATGGTAAACTCAAATAATCTCAGTATTTATAAGCGTTCGATTTCTTCATGTGAATCCTTTTAAGTATTATTCTTTGAATATCTTGAAGTGTCTGCATCCATTGGTTACAGCCTAGAGTCTTAGTACTTGACATGGTTTTTCGGTGTTCGGTTGAAGCTCTCAAGAGTCAGTTCATCTAATTGGCTCACTTTGTAATTAATGTTCGTTCCATTCTTTTCTTGTGATATTTATTGCCCTCGATTTCTTTCTCAACTCGATAGTAACCCTCTTGGTCTTAATCCATTATGGAACTGGAGACCTCTCGGTCTCGCTCAAAAGTGTTCGGTCTATTTAAAGGTGAAAGTTGAACGTTAGGTATTTGGTACCCTTAGTGAGCTTGTACAAATGGTTAAAGTGAGATGATTGATAATGAAAGATGAAGAGAATATGATATGGATGAAATGTGTGGATTATGGACGAGCGTTCCGGAGAGGAATGACTCATGAATGAATATTGGAATTGGTAAATATGAATGTGGGCATGATAAGCTGACGATTCATCCTGATGTTCCGTGAGTACTCGTCCTCACGTAGAGGAGGTAGGTCATGTGTGGGAACGGTAGGAGGTCCTAGTCCTTATGGTTGATTTGGACAGATAGGATTAACCTTGGGTGACAACTGTTGAGGGTATCCCATTACTACATCACCCGGGTGCACGAACGTCGTAGCTACACAGATTTTATACCGTCTGGACATCAGTCTAGTGTTAGGCTTTGCATGAAACGTATGATGAAATTTATCTTGTGTGTTTGATTGTGTTAAATGTATATTTATACATGAATTAATTACATAAGCTTACCCTGTGTTTCATGTCTTGTCTGTTTTGTACGTTCGTCTTTGTCATTGCAATGATCATCCATGTGGATGTGAGCAGAAGGAGACGAGCTGTTGGAAGAGGCGCTGGAAGAAGAAAACCTAGTCGAGGTAGAAGTTAAGACCGATAGTAGAACGTTTGGTCAGTAGTTTAGTTTGATTGTAAGGTGGTCGTTCGATCACCTTCTCCTTTTGTTTTGAGTGACCGTTCGGTATAGGTTTTTGTAAACCGTTCGGTCAGAATTGTACCTCTGTACGACTTTAATTTCTCGTACTGCTTTGTAAGGTCGTTCGGCCATAAACGTGCGCTCTACTTTAGTGTAAGACTGATCTGTATTATTATTCAATGTAATTATTCTATTATATAGTTTTAGACTGTATTTTTAGAATGTTACAAATATCAAACGAATAAAATACTAATTTTTAAAATACTTATCATTAAAATAAACATAAATCATAAAATAAATTTATTAATATCTTTTTCCTTATATCATAATATATTAAATGAGAAATGAACTTTAGTGTGTGGTCGAAAATTTAGTCATTTGACTCAAAATAGGAATAGTCATTTAAAAAAAAAAGTAATTACAAATCGACTTATTTTCTCATTTTTCAATAAATCAGTGACTGTTTTTCATTCAAAATTGTTCTCAAATTACTATTTTACTATTTCTTATTTAGAACAATAAATTTATTTAAAGAATACTATTATTTCGTTAAAATTGATTAAAAATTAGTTTATTAATTGTATTTAAGGTTGTTATTGATATACATGAAAATTAATGTAAATATATATGCAATTGAGTAAACGAGAATTCTCGTCGCTTAATCAAGTCAAAAGTTTTGAAAATGACAAAAGTGCAGAAAACTCGAGTTAAAAGTAAAATTCACCTATCTTTTCAATAGTAGAGAAGGGAAAACGGTGAAAAAATAATGAAGAATACTTGTTTTTATTTTTTTAATTTTTAAAAATAAATCAATATAATTTTTTAAACTCAATTATATTATTTTTTTTAACATATCAAGCCTATTTTCCAGTTGATATTAAAAACAAATGTGTTACACGATATTATAATTAACATAAAATATTTTATGTTTGATACGTTAAAAGATATAATATAATTAAATTAAAAAAATATTTTTTTTTTAGAATTTAAAGATCAAAATCTATGTTGAAAAAAACAAATTTTAATTTCGAATGAAATTGGAGACTAAAAAATACTTATTCTTCATTTTTAACAGAAAAATAAAATAAAATAATAATATATAAAATTATAAATAATTAAATAAGGTCAATATGCGACAGATCTGATTTACGTTAACCCTGTCACTGTCCTTTGATCTTACAACCCCAAACACAGACAGAGAAACTACTAGCGCATGTTAGAAACATCGCTGACCTGCCACGACCACCCCTGTTATCGTGCGCTGTCTCTCTCTCTTACATGAGGAGCCATTGCCTCCATGGGAACCAAATTACTGAAGCGGAGACTCCGTGAGTCGCAGAACCCTCCCATGGCCGCCGCGGTTCCTCCGCGGCGCAAGCCTCGGTCCTACGTCACGCTCTCCATGCTTCTCTCCGCTGTCCTCATTGTTTCCGTCATCGCTCTCTTGGTCCTTTCGTCGAACAATTGGCGCGCGTTCCAAAGCAGGCCTTCCTATGGAACGGTCACCGTCGTCAATGTGTTTCCTCATGATCCAGAGGCCTTCACTCAGGTCAACATTTTCTTTCGTTGTTTGAGTTAGTTTACAACTTGATGACTTGTGTGTTTATCTATACAAATTAGCCCTTTGAGAGATGAACTTGATACTCTAATCTGATGACTTCGATTTTGGTGCATTTTCTGTGTAAAAATTGTTGTAGTGTTTGATCAATCAGAACTTACGATCAAGGTTTTTGAAAACAGTCCGCTACTGCTAGGATTGAATTGCAAGCTATAGGACTGGAGTTCCACATTGGAAATTTAAGATTGTAGTGTGGGGTTTATTAGGCCTTCGGTTCTCCGACTACAACAACTAGTTGTACCGGACTTGAATGCATTTGTCTGTAATATTTGGTAATATCAAGAAATGTGGCTAAACCTTGCTTTATATATATAACTTTCGCTACACAGTTACATAAGTCAACAATTTTATCATGGACGGTAATCTATGATTGGATGACTGTGTAAAGATCATACTGTGTTTTCTTCTGTAGTTTTATTTTCAAGTAGTTATTTCTCAGGCAACTAGCTCATTTGGAGAGTGAATGCAATGAGAAATCTAGGTATTTTAGTTGGGAAAAGTAAGAGATTTGTTGGAAAGAATTAGCCCTTGGTTAAATATCTTATTATTAAAACCATGTATTTATTCTGTGAAGAATGTTTACATAAAAGAAGCTGTCACAAGGACTCTTGAAGGGATATTTTAACATAAGTTCCTTAAAGGGATACTTTTAAGTATAGTGGATTTCAGTTAATTTCGAAGAAACTGTTGGCTTCTGCACAAAACGAAGATAAGAAATGATATAAAAGAAAAACTGAATTCAGTGTTGGATGCAAGAACATATGGAGCACATTGTCTTCCTGGTAAAAATGAATGTTGAGCTTTATGCTGAGGAGACATTTTTTGAAATTATTAGTTGAAGTGCACACTGCTTTGTTAATGAAATGCATGTTGATTTGACTAGTATTTGTTTTGTTACTCAAAAATGGCTGTCTCATGTTTTGATTTCAGGGCCTTGTTTACGATAGAAATGACACCTTATTTGAGTCAACTGGTCTCTATGGGAGGGTAATAGTACTCATCTTTCCCTACATTTCCTTTCTCTTTCTCCCTGCTTTCTTTATGACCTTTTCTAATTAGATTTTTGCCTCACTCTTTTCCTTTTTAAATTTGCAGTGGGATAAGAAATTGTGTATTTTTTTATTGTAAATCTCTCACCAGCCATCTTTACCTCAATTTGCTCAAAAAATCGTTATATAATTTATTTGAGGGTTAATCTTGGGCACTGCTCTAGGTTGCTACCTTGTGACCTGGTGGTGGTCATGGGTTTCCACAAAATAAACTACTTGGTGCTGGATGACTTTGCACATCCGGTCCTCCCCATACCCAACAATGATAGGAGACTCGTGCACTGGGACACCCCTTAATGATCATAAGATTTGGTTTGGAATGGATAATATTAATGTAAAATTGAGCGTTTGACCTTTCTGTGTATATTAGTTAGGTTAGTGAACTAGAGTAGCGTCTCTGTTGCCTTTTTTAATTTTTGCTCATCTGTCTTGAGATACTGATAAAATAATAAGGACTCTTTACTCTGGATATTTTCTCTTGCAAGTCTTATTTTTGGTTACTCATTCTCCTGGTAGAGTGTAAACACATATTTGATATTTCTCATTTATAAACCATCTGGAAATTCATATCTCCCCTGGGGTCAAATGACTCAAATCCTTTGTCTGGACCCTTACTCTTAACACGATTAACACTAATGACTCTTTACTGAAGCACAGACCTCTCAGTGGTTGTTGGTTGTCCCAGCATTAGAACTCCAGATAATAGTAATACAGTACAATTGCCATCTATTGGATAAGACCAACATTTTTTCAAGTTCTATTTATCCTAAAATTTATCACGATTAAGTTTATTTTCTAATTACATTCTAATCTTTGTTTTATATGCCTACAACTAATATTGCTTATTCTGTGAAATCTTGTATTTTAACATTTTAATTATTTCTTGTTTCAGTCCTCTGTCCGCAAAGTTTCCCTTCACACTGGGAAGGTACGAATTGATCCATTTCTTAAACTCTGATGTACCTTTTCCAATGCCTAGGTTATTTGGTTTTCTAATTACTCTACAATTGTATGAATAAAAATTGGTGGAAAACAAGCTATGCAGTTAGTTTGTGCAGTATGAGACAAGTTCTTATGTGAGTCTACTTGTATTTTGGGACGAGAGACAGTTTCTCCGACAAGAAATATTGCACTTGTTATATCATATGAAAAGAAGGATAAACATGTACTCTGTTAACTTACCTGTAGGTTTGGATGTACATGTTATGTGGATAAGGTACATTTATAGAGGTCAGAGGGATTAACCACACTAATACAAATATATGCATGAGTTGGCTTCAAAGTAGATGACTATAATTGTGCATCAAGGATTTATAAACTATAGTCTGCTTGTGACATAAAACACAAAAATTATGGTGATGATTGATACGTGCCTTTCTGATGAAAAAAGGATATTTGACTTATTAATCATGGTAAAATATATGTTATTGGTATCAATGTAGCATGCTCATTATTAACTAAACTAATACAAATATATGCATGAGTTGGCTTCAGAGTAGATGACTATAATTGTGCATCAAGGATTTAGAAACTATAGTGTGCTTGTGACACAAAACACAAAAATCATGGTGATAATTGATACTCATCTTTCTGATGAAAAAAAGGATATTTGACTTATTGATCATGGTAAAATATGTTATTGATATCTATGTACCATGCTCATTATGTTTTATAAGTGTTGGAAACTATTGAGATTATTCTAAATTTTGTAGACTCATTATTTTTGCAGGTTGAGGACATACAGAAGATGGATAGTTCTATATTTGGTGAAGGTTTAACTCTCCTCAATAATAGGTGCGAAAGGCAAATTTTGTTGCATTTTACTTTGTTTTTTAGTTGTGCTGATAGATTAGCTAACTTTGGAGTTGATACTAGGCAGGATTTTGTCTAGTGGGACATGACACTGAGTATTATTGGTACTGATGTTTTTAGGAATCAAATTTGGGTTTCCTTTTCTCAGATTCTCCTAGTGGAGAATGCCATGAGGTTTGGTTGATGTCCCCTCATGATTTGTTTGTATGTATCTTTTCTTTTCTTTTTTATTTCAGGGCTAGCTGTATTATTATTGGACTTGGGTATTTCCACTTTTGTTGAGATGCCATTGTTCATGTCATATATTCCAGTCATATATGGTTCTATATATGTGTGTGTGTGTATATATATATATATATATATTTATGTATGTATATATATATATGTATGTATATATATATATATGTGTGTGTGTGTGTATGTATGTATATATGTATGTATGTATATACACACTTTCTTTTTATGTAGTCTACTAGGCTTATAGTGATTCTGTTGCCAATGAGTTTTAGGAGGTGGAAAAGAAAGAGGGGGAAAATGTCCGCATATCTTATGAAGTGTTTCTTGAATATAATAGTCTCAGCTGTTTCCTTTAAAAGGATAGGACTTTGTTATGCATCTTAAGCGCCATGTATTTTTGTGATAGACATGAAAACTTCATAGTGACTGCCAAATTTTCTCTTTACTGCTATGTTGCAATTATTCTCATTGCTTCTAGATGTCGTAGAGGATGTTTACTTCAATTATATCTTAACAAATTTTTTTTGGCTGTGATTAAGACATTAAGTTATTCTCACCCTGACATTTGATGTTTGGATTGGTTCCCAGTATATTTATTTGTTGCACTTTTTGTAGGCTGTTCCAAGTAACTTGGTTGCAGAAAGCTGGTTTCATTTACGACCCAAAAAATTTAAGCCAAGTTTGTTGCTTCACCTTCCGTCTCTTCTAATCCTTTCTGAATCATTCTCTGTTTTGATTCTACTAGATTCTGGAGGAAAAGGACTGCACTATCAAACTATAGGAGATTTGAAAGCATTTTTTTTATTCTGCATTATTTTGTAAATATTTCGCCTAAAAGTTTATACTGTATAACCTCATACCATTTCCATTTTAAATTTATTACAATCTTAAACTGATTTGCTTCTTGGCAGCTACGACGTGAAATTTTATTAACATTTATGTTAGAAGTAATATAAGTGATTGCATGGTTATATAAGTGATTTTAGCTTACTATATGTACAAGCTGGTTGGGTTTAATCTGAAACAGTATAATGCTGAGTTGGTCCCCATGGTGTTGTTTACATGAAATTTGTGAATATCAATCTTGTATTTGTTGTTTCAAAATTTTTCCTGAGATGCTATCATCAGCTATAGACGAATGCCCCAAATTGCCTGTTATCATAGCTAGCCAGATTCAAATAGTATATCTTTACAATTTCTGTAGACAGGGACATTTAATCATGGTATGAAAGATGGTTGGGGTCTGGCAACTGATGGAAAAGTCTTGTTTGGAAGTGATGGCAGTTCAACATTGTATCAAATTGATCCTCAAACGTTTAAAGGTTTGTCCGTTCAATAAAGTTATATTCCTTTCCTTTCACCAATTAAGTGCATAACCCCTTTCTCAAACTGTTTTATGTTCATCTTTCAAACTTGACAGTACTTTTTTGTTTGCTTTGCATTTTCATGGAACTTACATTGCCCTCCTTGTTGTAGCTTTATCAAAACAAGTTGTCCACTATAAGAGTCATGAAGTATACAATCTCAATGAATTGGAATACATTAATGGTGAAATTTGGGCAAATGTTTTTATGGTATATCTTTGTCTAATCAATCATGATGTCTATGGCCCAAGATTCTATGTTTGGCCTAATGGTTTGAAGTTGACCCTTCTTTTTGTGTAGACTGACTGCATTGCGAGAATCTCTCCCAATGATGGCAGTGTTCTTGGATGGGTTCTTCTCCAAAATTTAAGGTGTCTTTTTCTTTCTCAGTTGAAAAATAATTTCTTACTGCTATTGTGTATGTTGATAATATAATTTGTGAATTAAATCCCAAGGTGGTTAAAGATTAGTTGACGTCAAATTGGACCTCAATGATTATTCATTTCATGACATCAAATTGGTGCTACTAAATGGTTAACTTTTGGCATTATTTTGATGCCAAAGTTATTATCCGAGGGTCATTGATTAATAATCCTTTTGAGAAGCAAACTGATACTGTACTCTAGTATTTTTGTCCACTTACATGAAGTTACATTTAGTCTATATCATGTGCAGGAAAGGACTTATGGAAGCTGGAAATAATGTAAGGAGTCTGTACCTTTTGATATCAGGAGATAAGATTTTTGTCCTGTTATTCAGTGCAAATATTACATTTTTATGCCTCAGCTATGATTTAAGAACAGCAAAAAATAAAAACCCTCTTTAAACTGCTAATCTTCCTTAGTTACTCTTTTGTGATTATAGCCATTAGAAGTAGCTGTTGCACTAATGTTATCTTTTATATTTTAGAATATTGATGTTTTGAATGGGATAGCATGGGATGATGAACAAAAACGTATTTTTGGTAAGTTCTTGTCTTATTAATTAAATTTTCAATTTGAAATTTGTCATTCCTGCATATTATTTCCATTTCAACCCATCTGAGACTTTTTCCTTTTTAAATATTAGTACTATCAGGCATGGCATATGCTGAAAAAGAAATGATTTTATCGTAAAATCCACCTGTTAGTCGTGTGTTTGGATTTCAACTAGAAAAGGTTCATACCATGGTTTTGTAGTTATCTTTTATCAACTCAAAGAGATGCTAACTACACGTTTTTTAATTCACCTTTTGTTATTAGCTGAAAGTGCATAATATATTTTTTGTTCCTCTATCTAAAATATCTAAAGTTCAGTTTTAATCCCTCTAATTTCTTCTCTGTTTTCACACACATTTTTTTTTGTGATGAGTTGAAAGGGTATAATATATTTTTTGTTTCTCTAAAATATTTAAAGTTCAGTTTTAATCCCTCTAAATTCTCGTCTCTTTATTCCTTCTTATTTTGAAATGCACCACTTTTAGTTTTCCAAAATTTATCTAAATAATTTTTTTCTCCTATATGAAGTGTAATATAAACTACTTAAAGGACTAAAAATGATATTTCAAAATTAGAGAACTAAGAACGAACAAAATTTTTAGAAGAACTAAAACTGAACTTAACTATTTCTTGTCTATCCTAGTTTAAAGTGATATATTCTGTAAAGTGTTATCTAAACCACTTAGAAGATGACAAGTTTTTATGCTAAAATTAATATAAAATACTCATTCCAATGTGATCAGAATATCGATTTTCGTATTGGGATATAATTCTCAACACTCTTATGTTTTTATCTTAGCATTTTATATCTGTTTATAGATAAATTATTTGTTCATTACATGGTGTATTTTTTTCCTTTAGATTTTTTAATGACAATATCTTCGCCATTAAATTTAAATAATAATTTTCCATTTTATATTTGTGCTAATTTTAATAGGTCAAATGCCATGTTCTTTTTCCATGTAAGAGTTGTCTAGTATGCATCAATGAATGAAAGTTGAAGCTTTTGCCTCTTCCCTTTTTTCCATTTACAACTCAAATAAGATCATGTAACATGTCTTTGCTTGCAGTGACTGGGAAACTATGGCCAAAGCTGTATGAAATAAAGGTTTCTCCTGTAAAGAAACCAATTGAAGAAGGGATCATTGAGCAGCTTTGCTTGCGTAGGCCTTTCAAATATCCATGATTGGTTTAGCTATTTCTGCTCTGCTTTCTGCAATATACTTGGGAGATGCAGCAGCTGAACTTAGTTTTGGAATAGTATATATTATGACACTATCATTTTCAATTCAGTTGGTAGAATGCTGCCTCCTTCATTACCTTTTATATTATCATTCTTCTATAGCAGGTAAAGAATTTTAGTTTAGTAGTTCACTAAGAGAGAGGTCAATCAATCTGTGTATGATACGGTTGGCTTTGTAAGTAGCTGGAAAGTGCTATAGAAAAGGAAATTTGAGATGTTATTTTGTATTGCAAAAGGATAGAATGAAACACAATCAAAACAAAAGAATAAATGATGTCTTCAGAGGTTGAGGTGTCCTCATTCAAAGACTATTGGTTCAAGTAAAGATTGAGCTTTAGCATATTGATAAAGTTTTTCTCTTGATTGTGTTTTACCTTATTTTGGCTGTTCTAATATACATAGAATTCAAATATTTTTCCCACTTGACATCTGTTTCATGCTTAAAGGTTTTACTGTCATTCAAAGTCCGGTTTATTGTTAGATATATCTATCTTAACTTATTTTAAATATTTTCATTTTGATAATTTTTCAAAAAATTACTCCAAAAAGGAAACAAAAAATTCCCACTTTTGTTTATGCTTGTGAGAAGGATTTTGACATCAAATGACGGAGTTTGAAAGTAACTAATTTATTTTAAATAACTTTATAATTTTGCAATCAAACTTTTATGGTATTTATTCGTGTTAATTTCCTTTTTTTTGTAGGTTATATTTTAGGAGTTTTGAGATGTTTGATTTGTGTATTATTTCTCACATTATAATTTATTTATTTAGTTATTGAACTATTAAAATTATTTAAAACAAATAAAAATTGAGCGTCAAAGTCAACTAAATTCAATGCATTCATGTGAGTATTTTATTTGGACATTTATTCCACTTATAAAAATGTTAAACTATTTAACAAAAATAAACACTGAACAAAAGTAAAGTTTAAATTGACTTTTTTTGCCTTTATCTTTCACCATAAATCTACAACAGAAATTATTTTCCGTCTTAATATGAAAAATAGTTTCCTTAAAGTTTTACAATTTTGAATTCAATTATACAATTTGTATGGAAACATATTTTGAATTTGATTATACAATTTAAAACTATATTTCAAAATTTTAAGATTGCATAAGTATCTTAGAATTACAAAATTCAAAAGAAATCTATGAAATTCAAAAATATATTTTTAAATTTAAAAGATATATTTTAAATTGTATGATCTAAAATATATTTTTAAATTATATAATCTAAAATAAATAGATTATACGATATAAAATATTTTAAACCATAATTTACAACAAATTGATAATGTTCATGTTGAGTTTGGAGAAGAACCTATAGTTGAAGAAAGGACAAAAAGACAATGGAGAGTTGATTATCCTAAGGTAGACACTCTACAATGACAGAAGAAAAATATTTTTTTTTTGAGCTTCCTTATTGGGTAGATAACTTATTGCACTACAATCTAGATGTTATGCACGTTAAAAAAATGTTTGTGACAATATAATGTTTACATTATTGAATGATAGTACAAATTATAAATGCAAAGACAATCTAAAGACAAGAAAGGACTTACAACTTTTGGGTATTAGACCAGATTTATGGCCTGATGAGAATGGTAGATATCTTCTTCCTATATATACATTGTCAAATGTAACTAAGAATATGTTTCTCAAAACTTTGAAGAAAATAATTGTACCTAATGGTTACTCAAAAGCCATGACTCACATGTGTTGATTGAGCAACTTCTTCCTTTGGCAATGAGAAAGACACTCCCTAAAGAAGTGTCCTCTATTTTGAAGTGTCCTCTATTTTGATTGATCTATGCTATTTTTTAGAAAATTATGTAATAAAGTTTTGAAGATAGATGAACTTGTCTAATTATAAGATAGAGTTGTCCTCACATTGTGTCACATAGAGATGTTATTCCCTCCTTTTTTCATTGTGATGGTTCATTGGACACGATCCTCATCTTTGATAAACAAGAGAGTTCATAAGGAATTTGCATATTGGTTTTCATGTCATGTAGGTATATTTATACCATTCAACATTGATTTCTTTCTGTTATAATTGATAATTGACATGAACATTTTTCTTTCCTTTTAGATAAGGAATGACTCAACTAGCCTCAAATCAACTAATTTAAAATTCTTAGCCATGAGTCTGATTGACTGTGCAAAGCGATATAATGCTTACAATGTTAACATATTCAAGTTTAGGATATTGGAACGTGACTTATGGCTTAAAACACAAAAATAGTGGAGTGTTTGATACATTTAGGACAAAGAGTTATACAAGTAGTTGTGATAATCAAATGCAATTTGGACATAACATTGAAATAATTGAAATAAACTACCATGGTCGTTTCTCAGTTGTCTTGTTCAAATGTATGTGGGCTAATACAACTACTTTTAGAGGGATTGTGATTGATGAGTTGGGATTTACAAATGTATGTTTTGGACACTTGATTCATACCAGTGATGATGATGATCATGAACCATACATAGCACAAATGGTATACTACGATAAAAGGTGAGTTTGATAAAAATTGGTGCATCCCTATAATAAAGCCTAAAATTATACAACATAGGTGAAGATAATGTTGACAATTTTTTTTGAATGCGAACCATTTCAACAACAAAACTTAGAAATATTATTTGCAGATGAAAGAAATATACCATTAACAAGGTTTTAATTTTAAAAAACAAGGTTTTAATTTTAATTGTTAGTTATTATATATTTTCTTATTATATTTATTTACTTATTCATTACGTTATACAGGTGGTTTATGTTTTGTTTATGTAATTGTTTGTAGAGCACCGAAAGATGGAGAGAATGACAATTAACAACAAGGACACACAATTGAATACATTCCAAAGTGTCTCTTGTACATGGGTCATGTAGTTAATCATCTACCACCACCTTAAAGTGAAGTTTTTCAAGTCCAATCCTCTTCCTCTCTATCTGTCTCTCAAAGAAGTAAGTTTCCTTTATTGCATGTTTGATTATAGTTTTTTCATGTTGTTGTAATTTTATGTCATTAATTTATTTGTAGGAACATTAAAACTCAAGCTACCTTCGACGAGCCAAACCCTATCCACTCTTGCATTTCTCCAGCTCCCAAATCCAACTGCAAATGATTGGTTTCTTCAGCCCCCAAATGAAGCTGTCGTTCATTCACCTGTTCAAGTTGGAGTAAGTGTTATGATCCTCTGTATAGTACAGATTAAAAGAGAACTTTGAGATATTTGTTATTTTATATAAATTAGATACAATTAGGTAAGTGTGAGTTGGAAGTTTTTGTGGTGGATGTAACATTGTTTAAGATACAAGTAAGAAATATAAGATTAGTCACTAAAATTTAAACACAAGTACAGAGCCATGAATGCAAAATTTCCATGTATTTCTCCAAGTTCTATACTACATTATAAGCAGCACCAAAATTCTAGCCATTAAAGAAAGACAACACAGCTAAGAAGAAGCTAAAAAAATAATCTTCAAGAAACTATATATATGCACAGATGAAGCAATGAAGCATATGAACTTGCAAGGTAGCTCTGATGTTGTACTGAAAATGGTTTACATGATTAAACATGCATTGGGTTTGTCATCACTGAAGAAAGAGGTGAGTTTGTCATCATTTGGGTTGGGGAGTGCCTGTTCAATGTTTTTCACATACCCAGATGGTGCCTTCTTGTCATCTGCTTGTGCCATGTTGGGATATGCCACCAAGTTGTACTAAATATAAGGCCAAAACTAAGCTCTTTTTATGACACAAGACAAAATTTAGATATGTACTACTGTAATAAACTTAAAAAAGTAAATATTAGTATTGTTTATTCAGATAAAACTGTAATAAACTTAAAAAAGTACTTATGATATAGTGTATATGCTGATTTACCACGATAAAAGGTGAAAATAGTAAGAACAGTAAGGTATATTTTTCATAATTCCTTGAAAAATTTGAAACTGAGAGTGATTATAAAGAAGAAAGATACACACATACGATTTAGGAGCTCATGAAAACCTGCATTGGTTTGCATTTCTTTTTTGGGGTGGAAACTGAGAACTAGTCAGAAAGGAAATAGAGAGCACCCATTTTGTTGGTTCTTTTTTAGCACAAAAAATGAATGAAGAACTAAAACAGAAGTTTGAACAAGGAATTTGTCTCTAATTATGTTGTCTTCGTAAATATGTGACTTGATTTGACTTCAGGCTGCTTGACTCCCCTGAAAGTTCATTTAAATCTCCTTTCTTTGAGCTACTGATTCACATAAATATTACTAAAACCATTTCCTGTGGAGTGGTTCTTTGTTGTTGTATTGTTCTTCCCTTGTCCCCTAACAAACCAAAATTTAGATGGTGATCAATCACAAGGGTGACCTCTAATTCCCTATAGAAGTCAATCTCTGTTTGTTCATTGATGTGTTGGCTACTGCTATGAATTTGTTGGGTTTGGGCTTGTATTTCTTTTTCTCTATTTACGGGTATTAATTGGATTACTCTCTCGTTTCCTAACTTCATTCAATGGCCTGTACCTGCACCAGAACATCTCAAGCCGTTATTCCTTTTATTTTTCTCCACTCATTAACATTTGTTCTTCTAATACAAAAAGAAAGTGTTTATCTTGAGTGTAGAGAGATATGATATCAGAGTATTTGAATATAGTACAAGCATTTCAAGTTTTGACACTAATGACAGATTTGATTAGGAAATTGAAGCATGGTGGAATATTCTTGAGATTGAAATGGAACAGTGTGAATAATGTGTTACTTAAAATTCAGTGATTAGTACTAGTAAATTTGAATTTTATTTGAGTAAAATGTGATGGTTAAAAGGATATAGATTTGGTAATGGAGATATAGAGAAAAGAAAAGATGTATGTAAGAATGTGTTAAAGAGATTTTAGCAGTGTCTGCATTAGTTGGAGGTAGAAATCTGTGTGCTATCATGGTCTAGGCTTCCATAAAAGCCAGTTTAATTTAATTCCTTTTTTATTTTTTTTTGTTCAGAAGAATTGCCCTGAGTTTGGGGATCATCATTTCAAATATGGAAAATGAGGTGTCTGCTTGTAATATTACTTTTATTGTTTTATATAGAAAATGTAACGATGTCACTTTCTATCACTGCTTTAAATGAGAGGTGTTATAGAACCTGTAATTCAATGTTATGGAATTATTCATCTGGCATTTATAAGCATCATTCACAATATCACAAGTATGTACTAATTATACGTGTAAAATAAACATAAAAATAATGCTTGCTTTCAAGGCTCTATATATGCATTGCAAACTCAGACTTGTCTAAATTGTAAATGCATCTTCCATTAGAAACTCTATATAATATTTTGTTGATATTTGTTTAATATTCTTCTAACTTTCCATACATATACAAAAATACCAAATGAAGCTATTCTTCATTTACCACCTCAAGTTTGAGGAACTTCACATGTTAAGTCTCAACATGAAGATGAAAATAAGGATATTTTGTTGGAAGTGCAACAAGAAAGGCTAGCAACATACAAGAAATCATGGCTGGTTGACTTTATTGGTAAGACACTCTACACGTATAAATGCTTGCATTATATCGTATATCAATATTTATTGCTGAATGGGTTTGAAACAAGGATATTTGACACAATTTTGATTTCTTTACAGATGACCAATGAAGATGACAAAAAAACACTTAAAAACAAATGATGTTTGGAATTTGCCTCAGAATGAAAGGATTGTTGTACGTTATAATGATGAGTGTCAATCAATTGGAGATGATGGAGCATTGTTGAATTAGTTCTTGGGGAGTATGGTTAGAAACTTCAAGACATTCCCTATTTGCTACTTTACTTGGAAGAAGATTCCTAAAGAATACAAAGAAGACATAATATAGAATATCATTCAAGTAAGTAATGTAATTTTTCAATTTACAATTCAGTTTTTGGGAAATTGTTGTTAATTTTTATTAAAAATTGCTTTAAAGGCAAAGTTTGTAGTCAATTCCGATCTTCAAATAAATTACATCTTGAAATATTAACCTTAAACAAATGTGAGTATTTGTCAGCGTATGTCAACATCCGTTAAAGGTAAAACAGATGTTGACATCTGTTTTACCTTAAACGGATGTTGAAATCCGCTGACGGATACTCACATCCGTTGACGGATAGGTTAATAAATTTTTTTCTTTTTTTTATTAGTATATTGTTATTGTTATTTTTGAAGATATTTTAATAATGTAATTTATATGTTTTGATGTATTATTTTTTAATATATTTTTTATGTATTTTAATAATGTATTTTTAAAGATCATTATTGTTATTAGTTTATATTTATATTTTTGTATTTAGCATGTGTAATTAGTTTTAAACTTCATGTTTTTTGTATAATATATTAGTTTTTTTGTTATTCATTATGATAGTTTAACAATGTAGATATATACTTTTATATGTGATTTTTGTATTTTTTAATTGTTTAACAATTTTATAATTATATAAAAAATTACTTATTAGTTTAAGTATATGAAATATATAATTTAATTATATTAATATTTTTATATTTATTTGATTAATTATTAATTATGTTAATGAGAGTCATTATAATGTTATAGGTGATTATTGTTTAAAATGGATGAATATCTTCGTATAGATTCTCAAATTGATTCTAGTTTCATATCCGATTTCTCTTCATTCTTCAATGAAGTTGTAGAGGGAGATTTGACAAATAAATTTATCACAAATGAAATTTTTCGGTCACGGAACACTTAATTGAATGAGTAAGAAGGATGACTTATGATTTAAGATTTGTTGTGGTAATAGTAAGATCTGACATAGCTACTGGTGTACAGGGAAGAAAAACGTTCATCATACTTGGATGTGAAAGAGGGGGTAAATATCGGAAATACAAAGCTGATGCGGTGACTAGTGTATACGACACTCGTAAATGTGAGTGTCTGTTTAGATTAAAGGGTAAATCATGTTTAGATGGGGACGAATAGGTGTTAAAGGTGATGTGTGGACATCACAACCATGAGTTGGCTGAAACTTTAGTTGGTCACCATTATGCTGACAAGTTAAATATGAGTGAACAGTCATTATTGGTTGATATGACAAAGAGTAAAGTTACACCTACAAATATTTTATTAACCCTCAAAGAAAATAATGATTGAAATGTCACAATGATTAAACAAATCTACAACGCAAGGCAAACATATAAATGATCATTGAGAGGATCCAGAATTGAACTACAACAACTTATGATGTTGTTGGACCGGGATAAGTACATTCATTGGGGCAGGTGTGCCGACAATTCAAAGGGGCTTACTGACCTGTTTTGGACACATCTTGAGGCATTGAAATTGTTAAACTCATTTAATGTTGTATTTTTGATGGATTCCACTTATAAAACAAAAAAATATAGACTTCTGTTGTTTGAGATTGTGGACATGACGTCTACATAATTAACCTTCTCAGCCGCATTTGGTTTCTTGTCTACTGAAAGGAAAAGAAATTTCACATGGGCTTTGGAAAAGCTGAAAGGTTTATTTTTAACATCTGAGGGTGGTCCTAAAGTCATTGTCACTGCAAATGTATTTCCTGAGTCATATAAGATGTTATGTTGGTTCCACATCCTTAAAAATGTTAAAGCTAAATGCAAAATGTTAGTTGCTTCTACTGAGGCTTGGGATGTGTTGATAGATGCATAGGAAAATGTGATGGATTGTGCTGATCAAAGCTTGTTTGCTGAGTATGTGAATGGTCTTCAATATGCAGCGATTCATTGCCTCTGTTCTTTAAATATGTGAATCAGACATGGATTATTCCGTACAATACATACTTTGTAAAGTTCTGGACGAACATAGTAATGCATTTAGGGAACACAACCACAAATAGGTATGTTGTAATGTTATTTTACTTTTTTTTTCTAGATAAGTATTTTTTTGCACTTGTTGATGTTTTTTTTTATTTCAGGGTTGAGTCTGCTCATTGGAACCTGAAGAAAGTTCTGGGGAATAGTATGTGTGATTTGTGTTCTTGTTGGGATAATACACAACAAGATTAAGGCGTCATTTGAAAGAAGTCTGTTGCTCACGAGCGACTCTTTTAAAGGATACAAATATAGAAAACTTATTGGGCGTGTATCTCGATATGCATTAGATCTCATTGTTGAGGAATTGGAAATAGTGTAACATATAGGATTGAACTCATCAAAATGTGGATGCATATTGAGACGTATATTTGGTGTCCCCTGTGCATATGAATTAGCACGCTATGATCCTGAGATGATCCCTCTCGGTGAATTTCATATCATGTGGCGAAGATTGCATTTCTCAAATGTTGAATTAAATGAAACCGAGCCCTAGTTATCCATTAAAGATGAGTTGAAACAAGTAGAAGAACGATTCAATAAGGTTGACATTAGAGGTAAAGTCACCATCAAGCAGAAGTTACTTGACATTACTTGTCCTACAATGACATCAATGGTCCCTCCATTACATAAAGTCAAGACAGAGGGTGCACAAAAAAGTAAAGTCCAACGAAGAGAAAGGTCTACTACGCGGGATCCATCATATTTTGAGCATGTGGACGCCTTTCATTCAACCTATGAATCTTCATCTGTGAAAAGTAAATTACAATCAAATCCAAATGCAGTGAAGAAAACGAGAGTTCCAATTATAGACCAGTTTCAATCTATTACTCACCCCTTCATTGTAGACGTTGTTGATGTTGTGGCTGATGGTTACTATGGATATAGATGCATTGCTACGTCGTTGGGACTCGGAGAAGATTCATGGCCCGTTATCAGAAATGATCTGTACAAAGAACTTAGTCAATGTCGTGATGAATACGCAAGCCTAGTAGGAGGCTATGATAGACCAAAAGAACCGAGAGAGTCTTTATCGGTGTAGTCATAGTCGGCGGTAAGTGTTTCCCGTTTTATGTAATTTATTTATTATATGTATTTTTTCTAACAACTTGTTTTATTCATTACAGACTAACAGGAAAAAGTGGATGACATTACCAGACATTGGTTATGCAATTGCTAAAAGATATAATGTCATCTTAGTGTGTATGTCACTATCACAAAATTATACTATCTTCCCACTATGTTCTACACCACCTTCTGATATAACTCAACATCACTTAATTTGTATAGGACACGTTCATGGATGTCATTTCGTGCAGGTAATTGTATAATTTTGTGCTTTCATTTTAAATTTACTTATGACTCAATTAGCTATTGTAATTTGTATAATGCAAGTTAAGGTACAAAAGGGTTGTCCTTTGCCCATGGTGAATATCATCTCTTCAACCCATTATTATCCTAAGGCACGAGCGTGGTCATCTATTTATACTAATAGGATGCAAACATTTGCACAGTTGATGGGCATAACGAAATCTTATATTGTGCCTCGTGATATTTATATTATGTCTTAAGATATGTAAAAATTCACTATTACTTGTTAATTAAGTACTTATTCATTTACTTTTAAATCGTATAAATCTCGTATAATCTCTATAAACAATAAAATAACATGTAAATGAAAATGAAATCGTTAATAAAAAGTGAAAGCGATATCACTATTCGTTGGATTCTTAAACGGATGAAATGAAATGAAGAAACGAAATAGAAATTGATAGTCCTAATACAAAGTGAAACAATGAAACACAAAGTCCTATCAATTAGACTTTGACTGTCTACCACGTACATGCCTCTAACCTCTCCTACTCGGGGAATATTCCTCAATGTCCTCATTAGCAATCTGAAGCCAGTCTACCATCGTCTGATGTGCAAGAGTTTCCTCGGTCACATGACGACACGATAGCATGGACTGTAACATTCTTGCCATTCGCCTAAATTTGGCATGCATTATAATTATGTCTAACAATTAAATAAACAAGGTGAATAAAATTTAATGATATAAGTAATGAAAAATAACATACTAGGGCACCAAATGGTGAAGGTGGAGACGGTCTACGATGGAGTCGCGCCACTTGTGGAACATCGGGGCATTGTGTAAGCATAAGAGTCGATCGCGCATCATCTGCAGCAGCAATAATACAAGGATGCAAAACCCTCCTTAAACACTTAATGTACCATCAATATAGTCAGAAGGGGATGTTGCATGTCTGACATTACTCACAACGTGAGCTCTAAAGTGCAACCAGGCATGATCAATGGCAACTATATATGCATCTAGAACGACAATGGGTGATCGTGAAATGTTATGCTAAAACCCAAATTACCTCAGCATACGCTTAGGAAAATGACGACTAAGGGTGTCACCAATCCGAATCCATCAAGAATACATACAAATGCCGAAGAATGGTCAAATGCCTCGATGTCCCTCATACGGATGTCATACAACTCCACTGTATGTCAAGGCATCCAACTGTGACCGAATCTCCTCGAGAGTGATCATGCAGTTAATCAAAGTAGATTCTTAATCAAATGTAAGACATTTCTAGATTATTCACATTAAATTCAACCAAAGTACATTCTCAATCAAATTCCATTGTGTTTAATCATGTCTATTCTTAATTCTCCTAACCAAATTAAAAGCTAATTAATCAAAGTAAATTCTCAATTAATTATAGTTGAAATTATTATGGTTATAATTAATGGACCTTGTTTCTCAACACCAAGAGGGGGTGAATTGGTGTTTTATCAAAACATGCACTTTTTAAATCTTTTTCGCAAATATGAATGATCTTGAAATCCTTCTTGTGCAGTAAGCAAATATATATGCAATGAAATTTGAAATGTAAAGAGATAAGGAGAGAAAATCAAACACAATTTTTATCCTGGTTCGCCACAATGCCTACATCCAATCACCCTCCCAATTAACCTTAGATTGGAGAGTATTTCACTATAATGATCATAGCATTACAACCAAGGCTTTATAGAGCATACTCAAATGTAAACACCTTACAAACTCTCAATCAAATATAGAACAAAATACACCTGCAAACACAAAACCCCTTGTTCCTGTTGTAGAAACCCTTTGAGAATCCCCTCTTAGAGTCAAGAGCTCCTCACTCTTCTTCCTGATGCATACGTCTAGGGAAACAACAACATAAAGATTGCAAAATCTTCTCCTGATAAAAAAAGATGCACCTTCAGTCATGCTAATGTGATAAGCCAATACAGTCTAGTCAATTGCCTCTCAAGAATTCCTCAAGATTCTTCAAATTCCTCAAGAGTGCCTCATCCATACACTTATTCACCACTTACTTCTAACACGATCCATTACTACTTCTTCTTTCCTAAGGTAAGGAACGTATGATTTTTCTTCTTTTCTCATTTGATAATGACTAAAAACAAGGAAAATAGTCTTAAGTCTTAAAGGGTTTTCCAATGGATTAATATTAGGACAAGCTTATTTGGCCAAGTAGCTAAAACAAGAAATGCCTCAATCATATCAAATCATGCATATCTAAGTTGCACAACATAGCATCAAGTTAAATATTAGAGTATCAACAAAACATGGACAAATCACTCAAGAAAAATAGTCATGACACATGGTGGTCCATCCTTTTCTTTTGGCCCAAAACTCACAAGGTTCAAATTTCTTTCACAAAAGATTTAATCAAGAAATTCTCAAGCCAACTCAATTAGCAAATCAAAGAAGCAATCCACTCATATCAACATGACTCATTTTTTTTCTCTTGAATTCATGATCATCCCAATTACTGATTCAAACTTTCAAATCCATTGCAAATATTATTTAAAAAAAACAGAATAGGGAACAAATTAAATTGTTTTCCCACACCCTGACACTTAAACCATGCATTGTCCTCAATATATGCCTTACGTAGAATGCAAAGAGGAAGTATGAGGGTACTTACCTCCTTCATGGTGAAATGAGTGTGGAAGTGGTCAAATTCACCCCATCCATCGTCTTGTTCAAAATGTCTTGATTTTTATTGAATGTTCACAGACGATGGCCATTAACTTTGAAGATTCTGTCAGAAGAATCTTCCTTGATTTCCACTGTTCCATAGGGAAATACTTGTGTTACAATGAATGGGCCTTCCCATTTGTAGCGTAATTTACCACTCATAGGCCTCATCCTAGACTTGTACAATAACACCTGTAAATACTCAATTTCGTCCGGATAGTTAAAAAATATCTAGAGTTAAGAAGAGGTAATAAAATAAAATAAACGGGCAAAGATAATTTTGATACGAAGTCTAAAAAAATGATTTTATTCCGTTTTCCTTTTTCTATTATTTTTATCTTCGATTTTTGCTTTGTTTCGTTTTCATTTATTTTCTCTCCTGTTTATATTTTTTTTTATTTTATTTTATTTTATTTTTTTACTTCATTTTATTTGGTTTTATGTTATTTTGTTTTGTTTTATCTCATTTCTTTGTTTTATCTTTATTTTATGTTATTCCATTTTGCTTTATGTTTATTTTATGTATTTTACTTTTATATTTTTTATTTTATTTTGTTGTTTTCCTTTTAATTTGTTTTTTATTTTTTATTTTTATTTTTTAAATTCAAGAAAATGTTACTTTTTATATAAAAATTTGCACTGCAATGCTGACATAAAAAAGGAAGTCAACTTTGTTCCCTCCTCCTGAAGCCATCGGTTGCGGTGTTCGAGCATATAGAGAATGCTTAGAATATGTTTACACGGTGGCAGCGTGAAAAAGGTATTTATTTTTCTTGCTGAAAATTCTTAAAGCAGCAACAACCGCCATACATGGAAGGGGAAAGAGTTTTGAACGAGTATCTGCCAACTGCAAAGTGGAAACATGAAGAAAGAAAAGAGACAAAAGAAAATCCCGCGCCAGAGGATATCCCAGAGTTGCCATGAAGCAGTACAACTGGAAGGAGTGTGCGGTGGTTTTGAAAAGGGAGGGACTATCACATTGGAGAAGGAGGATCACTGATCATCACCACTTAGAGAACGAGAGACCTCAGACCAGAAAAAAAAAGAGAGCGTAAATTGCCTTCACCTTCACTGTGAACTTTGGTGCCCAGTCAACTTAACTTTTCGGTGCCTGGAAGATCATTTTGGTAACCAAAAGTGAAGTTCCATAGAAGAGATCAAAAGGAACTAGAACCTAACCAAAAGGAGAAGCTTCTTGAAGCTGTGAAGGTAAGTTTTCGTATACCTAAACTCTTTGGTCATGCTCATCTATATGTTCATAGATATGATTTCCTTATGCATGCTGAGAGATGAATGAAATGGTGTTCAATCAATGTATACGGTTGTATTCGCTTTCCTCTGTTAATCAAAACTGCACCCAAAATGTAGTTTCAACAAGATTCAAGATTCATCAGTAACAATAGAATATAGGTGTGTTTTCCCTCAACACAAAAACTTCAGTATCCATTTACTTGCACCCAAAAAACACGTAAATAAAAAGCAAACGAAAACTGCAAAGATGTTTTCATACCAGCTCTCATGAGAAAATAGAAAAGAGAAGTAGTTTTTCTCTCTAATAGACCATGCGCATGTCTGCCATAGCTGCCTTCCATCTCAAGATCATCTTTCACCTGTAGTAAACACAGTGAACAGACCAAATCATGAATCCCATGCCATTAGGTTCGGAGCTTGTCTTTTGGATCGCCTTATCGTTTGCCATATCCATTGCATTCAAACAAAGGTGCCAGATTAGCCATTTCGGACCTTAGCATTAGCTCAACATTCTTAGGATCCATGACTTCAACATCAAGTACCAAAATTCCTCTTAGCTTCTGCCTGTAACACCAAGTACTTCCCCCAAGGGCACTCAAGAATTCATTTCTTCTTTTCCTCTGATCCTGAAGTGGACTCGGTATCTCGGCTTTTCTGCTTCGTACCTCTATCATCTTATTCCCCAAATCACAGCTGTTAGTGTTTGCTGCCACCGTTCACCGGAGTGGGTCTGCTCCTTGTAAACTCCATGCCAGGGAAAAACTTGCGGTGGAGGAGCTAGAGGGTTTCCCTCTAACGCAGTAAGAGAAAGGAAGAGAAGAGGTGGCCGAATGTAGCTCTGGTGACGCTTGGAGTCGCCGATGACGCCATGGCTCGCGACGGCCGACTTCGGTGGAGACAGTGGCGGCGACGTTGCAGGGTGAAAGGCGAATTCCTCCCTCGCACGCGAAAAAGGAAGAGGGGAAGAGCTGGAGCGACAGCCGGCGATGGTCTCGACGGTGGGCGGAGAAGCTTGGCGCGACAACCAGTGGGGTTTATGGCGGCGATCGGCACACTGGTGGCGTCCTAGTTTGCGGCTAGCGGTGGCTAGTGTCGTTCTCAGACCGAAGGAAATTCTCCTCTATCGCACAAAAAGGGTGCAAGAGAGAAGATCTGACGTCGCGGCCAACGGGGCCCTGGTGGCGTTTGGGGTCGCCGGTGACATCATGGACCAGGCGGAGGGCCTCTTCGCGGTGGCCGTTTGGACGGCGGCTGAGGCAGAGTGAGTGGTGAGTGCCTCTAGGGTTTCTCGTCCATGGGGAGAAACTTGAGTCTCTGGGTGCATCCGTGTTTGAAATGAGTTGGGATATGAGAACCCCTAGGGGTTTTCCAGATCTGAGAAGCGAAAAAGGGCTTGGGCCTGATCCAGCTTACAAAAACATAAAACATTTTCTCTCCTATGTGCACCTCCATTTCTCACCCTTACACCCCTACATCCATTCCCTGCCTTGGGCTCAGGCCCGTTCTGTTCCTAAAAAACAAAAAAAACGAATTTCTTTTCTATGCCCCCTTATTCTCATTTTCGCACCTTTCTTCGCCTGGGCTTTGGCCTAGTTCGTTTTTTTGTTTAGGCACCCTTGTTTCTTATTTAGCACCTCCGCACCCCTTTTTATTAACTTATTATTTTACTTTTATTTTATTTTATCCTTTTACTTTTAACTTTATTTTCATTATTTATTTATTTATCCTTTTATTTTATTTTTATTTTTTATTTTTTTTTTCTTTTTTTTTCTTTTGTTTCCATTTTAAATATTTATCTACTTTTTAAATGCACTTTTATAAGAAATGATAAAAAAAATATTTTAAAGGTTTAGGCACATGTGTGATTGCACGCATCGTCCTTGTGCTAAAACTTTTTCTTCTTCTCTTCTAAAAAATAATAAAAATGTTTTTAAGGTTTAAGCACATGTGTGATCGCACGCATCGTCCTTGTGTAAAAACCTTTTCTTCTTCTCTTCTAAAAAATAATAAAAATATTTTAAAGGTTTAGGCACATGTGTGATCGTACGCATCGTCCTTGTGTTAGAACTTTTTCTTCTTCTCTTCTAAAAAAAATAATAATAAAAATGTTTTTAAGGTTTAAGCACATGTGTGATCGCACGCATCGTCCTTGTGTAAAAACCTTTTCTTCTTCTCTTCTAAAAAATAATAAAGATATTTTAAAGGTTTAGGCACATGTGTGATCGTACACATCGTCCTTGTGTTAGAACCTTTTCTTCTTCTCTTTCAAAAAAATAATAATAAAAATATTTTAAAGGTTTAGGCACATGTGTGATCGCACGCATCGTCCCTGTGTTAGAACCTTTTCTTCTTTCTTAAATAATAATAATAAATTTTTTTTGAAAGGTTTAGGCACATGTGTGATCGTTCGCATCGTCCTTGCGCTAAAATATCTTTTCTCCTTCTCACATAAAAATACCAAAATATAAAGCATTCACATCCTCAAAACAACAATCAACCTTTCAGAAAGAACTACGTAACCCTGATTTCTCATTCTGAATGAGAATACGTAGGAGCAAGGTCAATCCTTGTCGGACCCAAAAAACTAAAAAATATATTTTGTTTCTTTAGAGTTTTATTGTAGGGGATAGTTAAACATTTTGAAAAACTACATCACATTCGCGTATTTAGTTAAAGGTACTGCCTTCGAGCAGGCGTTGTAGGGTGTTAATACGTTCCCTACGCGTAACTGACTCCCGAACCAAGAATCTCATTTTCGTAGACCTGACCTTATCATTTTATGGTTTTTCAGTAGTTTTCCAGAATAAACTATGGTGGCGACTCCAAATCTCTTTCCGAAACTCGTTTCTTTTTTTGATCGTTGTCCTGTCGCGATTCCGGTTGCGACAACACCTTTTGACCTATGTTGAAATCCTTTTTGGTCACAAGCTTTTAGTCATGGAATTTCTTGATTTTCTCTTTGTAGAACTTGGTGTTTTCATAGGCTGAGTCTAATCTCCTATAGTTCTTGCAATTGGAGCTTTCTCTCTTTCCCTGCTCCATCCATGTCCTAGTTACAAGCTTTCACAGCCTAATAGGTCCAGTGTTGAATCTCCATGGGTAGATGGCAAGCCTTTCCAAAAACAACCCTGAAAGGTAACATGCCTATTAATGCTTTGTAGGTCGCTCGATGTGCCCAAAGTGCATCATCCAATCTTGCGGCCCAATCCTTCCCATTTGGCTTCACCAACTTTCGCAATATCTTCTTGATCTCTCTATTAGAGACCTCAGATTGTCTATTAGTTTGGGGTGATATGGTGTAGCAATGCGACACGTCACCCCATACTTTTTCAACATATTCTCTAACAACTTATTGCAAAAGTGGGTCCTCTGATCACTAACGATGGCTCGTGGTATCCCAAACCTACAGAAATTGTTAGACTTAACAAAACTCATAACAACTCGAGCATCATTAGTCCTTGTAGCTATTGCTTCCACCCACTTGGAAACATAATCTATAGCAAGTAAAATATAAGTAAACCCAGAAGAGGAAGGAAATGGATCCATGAAGTCAATACCCCAAATATCAAATACCTCACAATATAATATGTGTTGTTGAGGCATATCTTTTGGTGATGGATCTGGATGCCCTTTGACATTGCTCACAATTTTCATATAACCTCCGTGCATCTTTAAAAATGCTAGGCTAATATAATTCACAATCCAACACCTTCCTACCTGTCCTTTGCATGCCATAGTGTCCTCCAAAAGGTTATGAAATAAAAAATTCAAGCATATAAGGTATCTCTATGATAGGAACACACCTCCTTATAACTTGGTGATAACGATTGAAAATACTGTTATCTGTAATGCAATTTTGATATTAAATCAACCATTTTTTACTTAGAAGTTTGCTTGAACTCATGTTTTTAGTTTAGTTTTGTGAATAAGTAATTAGAGGTTATACCTAATGATTTTATCACTAAATTCCCTTAATTTTGTAGGTTATCGGTATGTTTTGGAAGAGGAGCAAAAGTATCAAAGAGACGGAACTCAAGAGAGACAACAAAAGCAAACAAAATAGCAAAAAGAGAGAATTTTGCAGTCGCTGAGCGCCAATTTGTATCGTTGAGCGGTGGAAGTTCAGAAAAGTAGAGCTGAGCGCCAGACATCAAGTGCCGCACACCGCTTGGCTGCCCTCTAAGGGGCCCTGAGTGCCAGTACTCTCGTAAGCTTGCCCGGGCGCCCTTAGCTGGGGCGCTGAGCGCCAACAACGTTGGCCCATGATCCAATTTTGATCTATTTAAGGACTTGCATGCCCTAGGATTGGTATCTCTTGATGGCTTGAGAACAAAAATACATGTTTCGCCCCTTTGGAGGTAGATTTGGGGATGTAGGAACTCTCCTCTTCAGTTTCTAGGGTTTTTCTATCTTTTCCATTCCATTGTACACATAGTTTCTTCATGACGATGGAGAACTAAACTCATTTGTTGTTGGGGAAGATGTAACCTCTAAACATTCATGTATTTGAATATGATTTAAACATTTAATGCTTCTTTCATTGAATGTTAGTGATTTTCATCTATTCTTAATGCTTGTTATGTTTTGTCCATTTATGACTTGATGTTGGATTTATTTAAGTATTGGGAAATATCTTATGAATCATGATCTGGAGGATTTCACCCAAAGGGAATATTTCCTAGGGATAGGGATATGACGTTTGGTTGTCTTAAGCTTCTTTTCTTAATGGGAAATTAATTATTAGGATTTTCAAGGGATTGTTGTCTAATAATCAAGACTAGGCTTTTTACGCCGAGACATCACGTTCTAAGTAATTTAGAAAGTGACATTAGCATTCCAATGAAAAAGATGAATTCTAATATGCATGAAAATGAAGTAGGTGAAATCTAATCCCAACAACATTATCATCTCATATTATCAACCTCATCCATTCATTCTTGTGTCAAGCCTCAATTGATCAATTTGCATTCATATTTACTTTTGTTGCATTTGCATTTAAAAACCAACAAAATATCTTTTCAGTCTTAATTAGCTAAGTAATTACACAATTGTTAAGTAAACACGAGTCTCTTGGGAACGTTACTTGGTCTTACCAATTTATATTACTTGATACGATTTGTTACACTTGCTAATATGTTAACACTTGGTCACTACCAATGCGCCATAAGAATGGCTTGTCCCATACATAGTACTTCGCATCACCTTTTCAGTTTGGCCTTCTTAGATTTGGAGAAAGATGGAGGAATAATTGAAACAACCAAGTAGTTAACAATGTTAGCAAACCAAGGTTCAGGATACATATCTTTTACAATAGTCAATGCTAGTAAGATTTCATCAGGAAAATCATTCTGGATAGGAATTTCATCATCTTCTTTTTCAATCCTACTAAGATGGTCTACTAGTAGATTATGAGCTCCACTTTTGTCCTGCATCTCAATGTCAAACTCTTGGAGCAATAACATCCATCTGATCAACCTTGGTTTGGAATCTGCTTTATTTAGAAGGAATTTTAATGGAGCATGATTTGTATAAACAATTACCTTGGATCTAAGTATGTACGATCCAAATTTATCTAAGGCAAATAAAACAGCTAGTAATTTCTTCTCAGTTTTGGTATAATTTGCCTGTGCAGTAGCCAATGTCCAGGAAGCATAGTATATCACATGTGGTAACTTCCCATCTCTTTGTGCAAGTATCGCTCGTACTGTAAAGTTTGATGCATCACACATAAACTCAAATGGCAATGTCCAATCAGGTGGTTGAATGATAGGAGTGGTAGTGAGTGCCCTTTTCAAGGAATCAAAAGAAACTTTTCACCTCTCTCCAAAGTCAAATGGTATGTTCTTCTGAAGTAAGTTGTAGAGAGGATTAACTATCTTTCTAAAGTCCTATATAAATCTCCTATAAAACCCTGCATGTCCAAGAAAAGATCGAACCTCTCGTACAGAAGAGGGGTAAGGCAATTGTGAAATAACATCAATTTTAGCAAGGTCAACAGATATACCATTCCTGGAAACAACATGACCCAAAACTATACCTTGTTCCACCATAAAATGATAATTTCCAAAATTCAAGACAAGGTTAGTTTCCTTACATCTTTGCAAAAGTCTTGCAAGGTTAGTTAAACAATTATCAAATGATGAACCATACACACTGAAATCATCCATAAAAACCTCAATACAATGCTCGAATAAGTCTGTAAAAATACTCAGCATACATCGTTGAAATGTACCAAGAGCATTATAAAGGCCAAATGGAATTTTCCGATAAGAATATGTGTGAAAAGGACAAGTAAAGGTAGTCTTATGTTGGTCCTCCGGGGCTATACAAATTTGAAAATACCCGAAGAATCCATCTAGAAAGAAATAATGTGACTTACCTACCAAGCAGTCTAGCATTTGATCAATGAATGGCAAAGGAAAGTGGTCCTTTCGAGTGACTTGGTTCGATCTCCTATAGTCAATACAAACCCTCCAACTCTTATGAATATGAGTAGGAATCAATTCATCCTTCTCGTTCTTAACCACTGTGATTCCAAATTTCTTGGGAACTACATTTATAGGGCTCACCCAAGTGCTATCAGAAATGGGATATATAATACCTGTTTGTAGCAACTTGGTGACCTCTTCCTTTACAACCTCCATCAGTTGAGGATTTAGTCTTCTTTGAGGTTGTCTCATTGGTTTAACATCCTCCTCCAAAAGTATTCTCTGCATACAAAAAGAAGGGCTAATACCAGGAATATCTGCCAAAGTCCAACCTATTGCTTTCTTATGATCTCTAAGAACCTATAATAGTTATTTTTCCTGCTCATCAGTAAGTAGTGTAGATATAATAACATGGAGTTTCCCATCCTTCTCAAGATAAGCATATTTCAAATGGGATGGTAAAGGTTTCAACTCCAAAACAGGTGATTGTACCACAGATGGCAACATTTTACTGCCTAAGGTAATCTCAACCACCTCAACATCACACTCGGATGCCACAGAGGTATCATCTATTAACATCACGTCCTCAATATCACCTACTTTACAACTTTCTTCATCGTCTATAGTTAGGCATGACATATTTGAAAAAGAAAAATCCAAAGATGGAGAAAAAGTTGAAAAAATGTCTAAGAAACTAAAAGAAAAATTGTGTAAACATCACTTAATAAATCAATACAAAACAGAGAATTCTCTTCCATTGGGTGTTTCATGGCTTCCAATATGTTAAAATGCATCTTCTCGTCTCATATCTCCATGGTCATTGTTCCTGCATGAACATCTATCTTTGTTTGTGTTGTCATCATGAAAGGTCTTCCCAAGATGATAGTTGATGACTTGATTCCTTCCTTATCCTTCATATCCAAGATGTAGAAATCTGCAGGAAAAATTAACTTGTCTACTCGGTCAAGGATGTCCTCAAGCACACCTGCAAGGTTAACTATGCTACGGTTGGCCAGTTGAATGACCAAACCAATAGTCTTAAGAGGTCATAGAGATAGAGAAATAAACACTGATAAAGGAATTACATTTATAGAAGCTCCTAAATCTAACATGGCATTGTCAAACCTTGAACTTCCAATAACATAAGGAACAAAAAGCATACCTGGATCCTTGCATTTATGTGGTATCTCGATATGTTTCTATTTGTGCACATTTCTTTCAAAAACTTGGCGTATTTAGGGATTTTCTTAACATTATCTATCAAGGAAATGTTGATATCCACTTTTTTGAAAGTATTTAAGATCTCTTGGTCTAATTCCTCCATGTTTTTTTTTTCTCG
Source organism: Vigna umbellata (assembly GCF_029865625.1). Taxonomy (NCBI): domain Eukaryota; kingdom Viridiplantae; phylum Streptophyta; class Magnoliopsida; order Fabales; family Fabaceae; genus Vigna; species Vigna umbellata. The sequence goes on along the minus strand of NC_142173.1, from coordinate 879,194 downwards.
GCTTCAACCGGTTTGGATATGTTGACCAAACATTAAAGCAGGCAGTTTATCTGACTCTTTAGCCTCTAACTTATCAATCCTCTGAGTCAATTCTGTAATTGATTTCTTCATTTCTGAATTTTGCTCAACTATCATCTTCATAAAATCTTGTACTGACATTTCAGGTTGGAATTGTTGCCTTTGCTGAGGTGGAACATAAGGTTGTTTGTGTTAGTGATATGGTTTATTGCCTCCAAACATGTTTGCAACAAAAGCTTGACATGGTTCCTCCATAGTAGTTTCTGTTATACTAAGACATTCCTCAATATAATGTCTTGTTGAAGAGAAAATTCCACACACTTTAGCAACTTGTGGATTTGAAGTTTTAATCAACCTCACAATTTCATCGAGCTTTTTCTCTAGTTCGTCTATTCTTTTATTTATCATCTTTACTAAACTAATTTTCATCTCATGAACTCCTTTTAACAGGGTCACTGAATGTGCTCTTGTTTCAAACTGCTGGATATATGCTTCCTTTCACTCTATTAGATATATAGCGTCTTCCGGTGATCTGTCTAAGAAGGATCCTCCGCTTGCAGCATTTGCCCATGACCTATCGGTTGAACTTAAGCCTTCATAAAAGTTAAAATGAAATCTTCTATTTGAAACTGAGGGCAGAAATTCTAAAGAGAGTGAAACAAGAACAAAGATGTTGCTAATAATAAGAATAACTAAAGGCTACAAAATAACTCAAACTAAATTAAATGTATGTGCATTAAAAAAAACAATTAAAATTAAAAATAAGAATCAAAATACTAATCGTATTCCCTGACAATGGCGCCAAATTTGATACGCTATCGTTGAAGCTATCACATTAATACTACTTTTCAAGGCAACTTCAGTATTGCCAAGTCAATAATCAAGAAAGTAGGTAGGGTTAAAGTAACCCTGAGTCATCTCCCAACGAATACGGAATTGCTTTTCAATATTTGAATCTTATGAATGCAATGCTAAAAAATAAAAGTGAGAAACTATGGTAATAGAATTAATGTTTGAAGAATGTTTGAAGAACAAAGTGGAAACATAAAAAAATTATGATGAATAGGCTAATTTCACTGCTTTTCCAAGATAGATTCATCATCGATTACCACAAATCATTGTTCAATTGATTATTGTTCAAGTTTCAAATTAATTAAAGTACATTCTTAATTAATTTGTGGGCGATCGTGCAGTTAACCAAAGTAGCTTCTCAATCAAATGCAAGACCTTTCTAGATTATTCACAATGAATTCAATCAAAGTACATTCTCAATCAAATTCTATTGTGTATAATCGTGTCTATTCTTAAATCTCCTAACCAAATTAAAAGCTAATTAATGAAAGTAAATTCTTAATTAATTATAGTTGAAATTATTACCACCAATCAAAGTACGTTCTCAATTGATAGCAAAAACTCGTTTAATCATATGAAAGTTCCTAAATTTAATCAAAGTAGATTCTCAATCAAACCTAGAAACCCTTAAACTCATATGATTAATATGCATGTAGATTCAAACACCTTATGATGCAAAAATCATTGCTTTTAATATGATTGAAAGATGAAAGACATAGAAAGAGAGCAACTCAAATCAATAATCAAAAGAAACAATTGCATTAATTCAACTTAACCTCAGAATCCATAATGAAATTACAATGGAATAGCCCTAGAAGATTAACCCTCCATGAATACAATGAAACACATGATAAAATAAAAGTGAGAGGAGTGGTGGATGCTTGCTTCTAGTGGAGGAGTCTAAGAATGAATGAGTTGTGTGTTTTTGCCTCCCCTGGGTTTCTTTATATAGGCTTGATTGGGTTTGGACTCTGAATCTTCTATTGATAAGATATTTTATCTTATATCTAATATCTTCCAAATATTCAACATATTTAATCGATTTTTGAAAATATTTGATAATATTTTTTCTAGATTCAAAAAGATTTGGCAAATATTATCTTTTGATATTTATTGATATAGTTAAATAAGGTAATTATTTAACAATATCAAATAAAATATCTTAAGATATATTTTCTCCAAATTATCTTTTAAAATATCTAACAGATTTAAACTTGCCCAAAATTACAATTCAACCTTTTTTAATTTATTAAAAATTGCACAGAAGTCTAGAAATTTCCTCTAATTGCACTTTAGCCTTTTCTTTCTTTTCAAAATTGCAATTCAAACTTTAATTCCAACTACATCAACAAATATTAGACTCCCCAAAATAATTTATGCAACTAAAATCATATTTTAAGCCTCTTTAATTCCCAAACCCAATAAAGCCAATCATTCAAAATCTTATTCAAATCAATCATTTAAGCACAATTATCCCATTAAAATTTTGAAATTAAATCTAAAATGTGGGCATAAATATGCACTCATCAGTTTCCAATGGTGCAAGGGATGGTGAAGCTCCCCAGATCTTTCAATTTTGGAGGGAGAGTCTTCTGCATGATGGCACTGCAATTTTCGTGCACTTCAATTGTTTCCTCATCTAAATACTTCTTCTTGTTGAGGATTTGCTTCATGTACTTCGCATAGGCGGGAATTTGTTGCATTGTTTCGGTCAAGGGCCTGGTGATCTCAAGTTGGTTGAATATTTGCTTAAACTGGGTCAATTGCCTCTCCTTCTCTTTATTAGAGGTGCTTTTGGATAAGGCAAGTGTTTTACAATTTCTTTTTCTTTTTGCTTTATCTCTTTTTCTTTGCCTTTATTTTCTTCTTCTCCTTCAACAATCACTTCTTCTACTTCTTTTTCTTCTTGATTCTCTTCTTTTTCCCTCTTTTTTCTTTTCTTTTTCTTCTTCTTTTCTCCCAACCTCTTTTGCAATTCTAGTGAATATGACATTACACTTTTCCTTAGGGTTGGCTTGAGTATTAGTAGAAAATTGTCCACCTTGTTGGTTTGCCAATTGCTTAGCTAATTGACCAACTTGCACTTCCAAATTCTTTATGGATTCATCAGTATTTTCTGGTTTTGGATGGACTGTTGCTTGAACATTTGCAATGTTTCTTCTAGTTTTGAAGTCCGATCAATCTGATATGGATAATGTTGAGCAGGTTGATACAGATTTCTACTACTAGCAGCTTATTGAGCTTGCCTGCACCCTTTATTGGAAGGATTAGGAAAAAGGTTGTTGAAGAAATTTTGTCTTCCTTGGTTTCCCATATATTGATTTCTTTAGATTGAAAACTACTAGGAATTTGATAATGGCCATTAGGATGGTTATCTTTACATAAATCGCACCTCATTACCTGATGATTCGGTTGAGAATGAGCTTGCATTGCTTGCAACTGTTGAGGTAGCTTGGCCATATGTTGAGTCAGGAGCTCCATTTGTTGAGTGAGAAGTTTGTTCTGTGCTAGTAGTGCATCTTGAGCACTAAGTTCATAAACTCCTCTCTTTTGTGCTTGTGTTCTCTCATGTTGACTCTACATGTCAATGGAAGCCATATTTTCAATAACAGCAATGGCTTTATCAAAAGTTTTGAATAGAACTGAACCACCAAAGGATGCATCGAGTATCATCTTTGTATGAGGTTGAAAACCATTGCAGAAGGTTTGCACTTGCATTTCTAGGCCAAATCCATGATTGAGACACTTTCTAAATAAAGCTTTAAATATTTCCTAGGCTTCACATAATGGTTCATCCACTCCTTAGACGAAAGTAGAAATTGCAACCTTTATTTCTATGCTTTTTGATGGTGGAAAGAAGCGAGCCAAAAATTTGTGTTCCATATCCTCCCAGCTAGTTAGACTTTGATTAGGTTGTGACTGAAGCTAGGCCTTTGCTTTGCCACTCAAAGAAAATGGAAATAGTCTCATGTACAACGCTTCTTCCTCCTCTCCCATTACACCGACAGAACCACATAATTCGTAGAAAGTGAGTAGATGAGCATGAAGTTCTTCATTGTCCAGGCCAGAAAATTGATTTGAATTGATGAGTTGGAGTAGAGTAGGTTTCCTTTTTACCAACTTGTCACTCATAATGGGCTTCACAATGCTTGAGAAATTTCTCGGGCTTGTGTAAGTAATAGAGTCCCCTATGGTTCTCCTTAGAGGTGATCCATTGCTATCCATTTCGTTCACTAAAGAAGTATCAAGAAGCTCACTGTTTTGATTGTTGGAAGAAGATGAAGATTCAAGGGTAGTTTGTTGACTTATAGCTCATCGTCTCCTTGTGTCACTATTGGTTCTACGAGCTATTTTCTCGATCGCAAGATCGACAAGCAGTGGTTCTGATGACACAATCCTCTTTGTACAGATATTTCCCTGCATACACTAAAGAATAACCAAACTCGAGCCACAAGTTAGCCCAAAAATATAGAGATAGTAATTATAATGAAACAGAAAATTAAACACAAAAGAATAGAGTCTAAATTGGTTAAAAATCACACAAAAGTCTAGTTTTAAACACGGGTCCCCAACAGTGGCGTCGAAAACTTGTTGAGACTTTGGCAAGTGTACCAATTTGTATCAAGTAATAAACCGGTAAAACCGGATATCGTTTCAAAAGAGACTCGTGTCATCAAACAATTGTATAATTTCTAACTTAGACTAAAGAATGATTCCATAATTTAGATTTTAATGCAATTAAGATAAATATAAGACAAGAATAGTAAAAGTGAACTTTGGTAACTCAAACACTTAGGAAAGGAAAGATTAGAAATTATATGAAATTATATTATTGGAGTATGATCACCTACTTCACTCTTATGCATGACAATTCACTTCCTCTTCATTAATAAGCCAATGTCAATCTACGAATTTACTCAAACATAATCCCTTGGTAGAGAGAGCCTAGACTTCCTTATTAGACTTCAATCCTTTGGAAAACCTAACAATTATTTTCGTATTAAGAGTTGAGATTAACGACAACCAAAGATCATAGTTCTATTCCTAGATACAAGTTTCTTTAGGTGTTTAATCCAGTTCCATACTCACAATATTTTATAATATTAAGCAAACCCTAAAATCATGTCATGGTTGATTAAATCATAACAAGCTTTAAGTAAAGGAAGTAAACAATAATAATCAATGAAAGAGGCATATAATCATTCAAAACATTATAGTTTACATAAGAAATTTGTGGTTACATCAATCCCCAACAATAAATGAAACTAGTTCTCCATGAATGGAGAGCTTAAGCTTACAACAATGGTGGAAATGGAAGAAGGGAGAGAACCCAAGGAAGAAGAAGGATTGTTCCCACAGCTCCTAGTTCGCCTTCAAGTGCTGCAGTAGAGAGAAATCGCATTTAGGTGCCCAAAGATGCAGACCCCTTCGTGTTTTAGGGTTAAATAGGCCTAATCTGCCAAATTAGCGAAAGTTGCGCTAAAGTTTGCGCTCCAACGCGCATCGGTCAGCAAAGACGCACTTAAGCACCCCTATGCAGTGGGCGCGCGGGTGTGACCCAGTCAAGCTCAGAAGTTGGTGCACTGGCACTCAAGCGCCCATGGAAAAAGGGCGTTCGGACGCAGTTTCAACAAAATTCTAATTCTTCATTTTTTGTTGTTTTTCTTGCTTTTCTTGGGTTCTGGTGCCTTCATTTGATGCATAGATTTCTTCCAACTACTTTAAGAACATGAGAGCATGGATTAGTCATTAAATTATCTCATTAAAGCTCACTTAAGAAACTAAATGAAAACCAGGATTTACAAGGCAAAAAGTTAAGAAAGAGTTGACATTTTCTCTTAATTCAATATTGAAATCATTGTAAAATATGTCATTATCAGTGTTTTTGACCTAGATGTTTTTTCTATTTCCTAAGAACCTAAGTGTTTTCTTAAGGTTTTCTATGTTGGGGATTAGATTCTAAGTTTTATGTAGGTTTTCTATGTTGAGAATTTAGGTTCTAAGTTTTTGTGTTTTCACCCTAAGTTATTTTCGGATTACTATCTTGTTTCGATGTTATTTGGTTAAATTCAAAACATGATTTCATGGTAGCAAGGGAAAAAACTAAAGATAGATAAAGATCTCTGAAGTTTAGTATGGAAAAAAACATGATTTCATGGTAACAAGGAAACAATTGTTTTTTCTTTTTTTATAAGACTATCCAGTATTGAACATAAATTATTTTGTTGCTATTTTATTTTGTGGTCATGCAAACTTTTCATCTAAATTTGCAAAAGGTTGTCAAGGGCATAATTTTATTAAAAAAACTGAAGTAAATAAACACTAAAGGCACTCAACATTCAAACGAGCAAGAAGTCATTTTCTTGATTACTTAACATGCTATATTTACACATTTAATGGCTCTTGTGCATTCAATCTTATATATTTGACATAATTAGTTTCAAAAGCAACTAATTGAATTGTAAAAATTGGTTCAATATTTAGCATAATAATAATTTGATAATTTTATTTTAATTAATAAAATGCTACAGAAATATGGAAAAAGGGATATATGGTAATGTGCATTTAATACATAGAGAAAACAAAGTTGTATAAAACATATGATATTATTACCTTGTAATCTTTGTCCTGCTTAAGTGCTCTGACAAAAATTGCTATTTTGACATGAACATTGTCTTCTAAGTTGTTCAAGAAGTTGAAATAAGACAGTTGCCAAGAACGTTTGAATAAGATTGAGCCAAACACTGTCCAAAAACTTAGAACAAATCCAATTGCCATACTTATGAAAAATTCATTATTGAAAAATGAATAATCATCTTTACAAACATTGACATTTGGTTTTTGTGTTAGCTCCCCATCAATAATACACAATTTTTCAAGTGGTGGTCCACAAAGATCAAGATTATCTTCATAACTAGATTTATTGAAACTTTGCAATTGTGTGCTTGAAGGAATTTCTCCACTTAGATGATTATGAGACAAATCTAATACACCAAGTCCATAAATTTGAGCGAGACTTCGAGGAATTGAACCAACAAGTCGATTTCTTGACAAATCAAGAGAATCAAGTAATGTTATGTTTCCAATGTTTGAAGGAATTTTTCCAATCAAATTGTTTCTTGATAAGTTCAATGAAATCAGTCTAGATAATTTCTCTATTTCTATAGGAATTTCTCCTGAGAACTGATTACTTGAGATATCAATGTTTTTTAGAAGTGACAAACCATTATTCATAAACATTTGTTTCGAACCTTTCCATGTCAACCATGTATTCAAATAGTATTGTTTGAAGTCCCTAAAATAACCATTTTTCAACACATACTCATGCCTTTCATCAAATATTGAAGATGTCGTTTGAGCCATTGAAGTAAGGTTGTTTATGCATTTCGGAATTTTTCCAGATAAGTTGTTTAGTGAGAGATCCAAGAGATGAAGGTTTCTTAGACAACAAACCGTTAATGGTAAACTCCCAAAGAATTGATTCTTTCTCAGATTTAATATTTGCAACTCTTTTTTTGTCCCAATCCAATCAGGGATAGATCTTGATAATTTGTTTTCTGACAAATCAAACATTACTAGCTTTGTGCAATTTCTTATGGAGAAAGGGATTCCTTCTACTAAATTGTTGTTTCTCAACAATAATACTTGAAGATCAAGAAGCCAACCTATTGAAGTTGGAATTTTTCCTGAAAAGTTATTGTAACTCAAATCTAAATAAACTAATGAGTTAATTTGTTTCCAACAATCTGGGATATCTCCGGATAAGTGATTATACGAAATGTCTAAATGAATATGAACTGAAGTTGCATAATCTTCACACAAAAATGAAAGAGGATTTGAGAATTTATTTTTTGATAAATCAAGAATTTGAGAGTTTCGTAAAAATAGAGGAATAGAACCTTCAAATTGATTTGATCCAAGATGCATGGAAGTAGAAACATACGTTGATGAAACATTTGGAATTGTACCTTGTAGACTGTTGTATGAAATATTCATTGTCATCACTTTTTGTAGAGGTAATTTAGCCCAAAACCATTCAGGAATAATACCTGATATTGTAGCATTTGAAATGTCAATGTAGACAAATTTATTTTGTGTCCGCAACCACATGGGAAATGTTGGACCTAACTGGCAAGATCTCAAGTATATAGATAACAATTGAAAAGGTGGAACCCAGTTTTGAGTAAATGCCAAGTCCAATGAGTTGTCAGATAAATCCAAGCGCTCTAACTTAGACATATTAGCAAAGTGGTAGTCAGTAAGCATACCCTTTAAAGAGTTTGAATAGATGTAGAGCTCCTCCAATTTAGGTGGAAATTGAATGTTCTTATGAATCTCTCCATTTAGCTTATTGTTCTGAAGAGATAAGATTTTTAAGGATGTGAATGTTGAGAAGTCAGGTAGTGTGCCATTGATTTGATTCCCTTCTAGATATAATTCTTGCAATGAATATCTAGCACATCCAGACAAGTGAGAAATTATCATCGGAAGCTCATCAGTCAGGCCATTCATAGAGATGTCCAATAAAAACAAAGAACATGCATTGCCAAATGATTTTGGAATTCCACCTTGTAAGAAATTTGACCCAACTGACAAATACTCCAAAGTGGACGGTAACTTCACACCTTCCGGTATCCTTCCAGTTAACCGATTTATTTGAAGAAACAATGTTTTCAAAGAGGAGAATACTGAAATGTCAGACAAAGTGCCAGTGATGTGATTCCATGACAGATCCAATTCTTGCAATGAGTGTCTAACGCATCCACTGGACAAATTACCGAGAATGGAGGGAAGGTCTTCAGCCAAATGGTTTGAGAATAGGTTTAAAGAATGTAAAGTGCATATATTAATGAAGGATTTCAAATCCCTGACCTTTAAATTATTAAGTGAGAGGTCAAGATGCCTAAGCGAATTCATGACGATGCCAAAATCACTTGATGTGGAACCCTCCAAGTGGTTGCCAGTAAGGTAAAGCTCAACAAGGTTGGAAGTGATGTTTGAGACCCACTGGAATACCATTGGTGATGTGAAGATGTTATGAGAAAGATCAAGGACAGAGAAGGAAGTAGAGAAATTGAACTTAAAATGTTTGGATGAAAGAATGAAATGGTCGGAAAGGCTACAATCAACTAAACTTAGTTCTCTTAGTTCAGGTAGCTCCGCAATCGGTTTCAACCAAGTATGAGAAGTATTAAGATTTGATACAGAGTACAAGTAAAGATGGGTTAAAGAAATGAGATTTGAGAGCCACTGACCTCCGTCACTAATTTTGAGATTGTGCAAATTTTCTCCAAGATAGAGCTCATGCAATTGGGAGAGATTTCCAAGTTGAGGAGGTATATTTCCTTCGAAATAATTGCTTCTGAGATCAAGATGCTGCAATTGGGAGAGATTTCCAAGCTGATAAGGGATTGATCCGTTCAGAGAATTATAAGCAAGATTTAAGTATTCCAAATGAGAAAGAGAGCCTAATTGACTTGGAATTCTTCCGCCAAAATAACACGAAGAGAGATCAAGGTATTTCAAGTTTTTGAGAGAACCAAGAAACTCTGGAATGTGACTGTCTGGAAAATCATTATGACTGAGGTTCAAATACTGTAATTGTGGCAACTCCATCAACGACTTGTGGATCTCTCCGCTCATATAACGTTCTTCATATATATTTCCATGAAAGTCGAAGTTTACAATATAACGTTCTTCATATATATCTCCATGAAGGTCGAGGCTTACAATATGGGAGGTGAGGTTGCTGCAGCAAATCCCCTCCCATTGGCAGCAGTGAGGAGTGGTCCAAGATGATAGCATGCCGTTGTGAACGATAATGGCTGCCTTGAATTGGAGGAGTGCTTCCCTCTCCTCTGGAATGCATCTAATCTTCTCTTCACCATGAACAACCTGCGGCACCACACAGAGCACAAACATTATGAATCTGAAACGAACTGGATTCTTCATTGAGGTTGTTGAGGGTGTTATCATCACACACAAAAACTGATGGATAGAATTCTGTGAGTATCAAAACTAGATTGCTGTTGTTGAGTTAAAGCACTTTCCATAACCACATATATATAACAAAAGAGTTCTATGATTGCCACAATTGACCTTGTTAGTAATTTTTCCTTAACGCACATATTCACTAAACTCTATTTAATTTTTTAATGATACTGGTTTTCATTACTTTTATCTTCTTTTTTTATTTTTTTATTTTATCTTTATAATAACTGTAACTCGAATATCAATGTGTTTACAAATTTTCTTTCTTTCTTGTACCCAAAACGTATTGCACTAAACCCTATTTCATTTATGTGTTAAACCTAAATCCTAAACTGATCATTTCCGATCACGATTCATTCTCAAATCTTCGTTTAATTTCAAATCTCATATCGGTTCGTAAATTCTATGTGAACCTCAATTCTAACCATTCTTACATTCTTTTCGTCAAACACGTGGTGAAGTTTGAACAACAAGACATTTGTAAATATATACGACACACACGGATCCATGTGACACATATCCGAACACGCGAAATCATCTGAATTCAAAAATATAATACACATGAGACAATTATATATATATATATGTATCAATTATATTTCATAATTTTAAAAAACAAAGAGAAAAATTTATAATAAATTAAATATAAAATATTGATCTCATGTAATTAGATATATTTATCTTAGTTTCTTATGATAAAAATAAATTAAATATAAAAACTTTACTTCAATGTAAAAATCAAATAAGGTAATCTAATAGAAGCTAATTTATTTAAATATAAGAAATAAAACATGTCACACATTAGAAATTAATTACGATATAATATATTATATATTTTTAAAATAATATTGAATTCTTAAACTATTTAATATTATGTTATGTTTTTAAAACATATATTAACATTTAATTTTTTTTCTTAAGTAAAAGTTTAATTTATTTTTTATAGTTTTTATATCTGATAAAACTTTAAGTTTAGTGCATATAACTAGTTTATTTAAGTTTTTTGTAACTAGTTTATTTGAAATATATTATGCTTAGTGTAGGTTTGTAGACATAGGATTGAGAGGGAAATGACTAAGTTGATATGTCTAAATGTAATATTGCATAAACAGTCTTTCCAAGATTCACATATACTTTAACATTTAAAAATGATGAAAGCACAAATCACAATATCCCCATACATATGGCACTCTATATCTCAATTGAAGAAACATAAATCTTACTCACAGATACCACTATAAATTTATATTAACTCTATCAATTTTACTTTTATGCTGTTTCAAAGGTAATACAAATTCTCTAGGAATTTGTATCTTGACTTCAAAATTGATTTCAATTTAAAATAATATATATATATATATATATATATATATATGATTTATAATTAGAGATTATGACTTAAGATTTAGACATTGAACTATAGTTTTAGATATGATAATGGGATGGTTTTTACACCACTTGTTCAAACTTCTCTTCAACAGTCCTAGTCGAATCTAGCACCATCTTAGCAATGACTCATTAATTCCAGTCCAATTCATCTTAGTTCGTTCATTTTTATAATAGTAACAGGACGATAACCCAAAAAAAAAAAACAATTCTGACAACTGTATAAATTATTAGAACTATGTTAGTTATAAATATATATTTTTAAAAATTTTATGTTTGTTTGAATTATATTATAAACATGTTTATGTTGTGTCATTTTGAATTTGATTGTCCTTTTTCTTGTCTAATTAGCTTATTAGTGTATATCTAGAATTTAATGTGTGATAAAAAATATAATCTACTATACTTAAATCTGTTATGTCATCTATTGATATATTAATGTTTTGTATAGATCACACAGTTTATCGATGGATATATTTTTTATTTTATAGTTTTTAACAGACATCAATCAATCGTCAATAAATCTAAATTCACAGACTTTATCAGAAAATATAAAAAGTTCATATTGAAAAATGCATATTTCTTATAATTCTCACATAAAGTACTCATAAAAAATAGTTTAAACTATTTTCTATTTTTCTTCAACCACCCTCTTCACTTGCATTGGCTCAAATTGTTTTCGTATTATATTTGAATATTTAAATTACCAACGCTGATTTTTTCTGACCATTTTCTTATTCACGAAAAATGTATTCAGACAGGAATGTCAAATTAAAACATGGTAAAAGTAGGCATTTTTGTAGTATCTTATTCTTTTGTTTTCATTAGTTATTATTTTCGAGTTATATTTAAATACTATTTTATAAAAAAATCATAATACGAATGTAATTAACTTTTTATATTTACTGATTCTAAAAAATAAAAGTTAGAACATTGAAGGTTGTGCTGTGTTTATATATTTCAGGATGACCTTGATTTATATGATATGATTATAGTGTAATGGTTGTTTATTATTATTTTTATTTTATATTAGTCAAAAAGTGAAGTGGTGTAATGCTTTTTAAGAGTGTTTCATCTGCATCTTCAAATTTGCTTTAAGAGTGTTTCACCTACATCTCCAAATTTTACCTCTAAATGCTAAAAATACTTCTATCCGCATTCGAAAACTGATTAAGAAAATTTTCTTAAGTGAATTTGTTAATCGATTTTCGAATATCAATTAAGTAAATTACTGAACGGTTTTTGAACTCCGGTAAAGATATTTTTGAGAAATATAAGAACTGCTCATGCTTTAGATCTTTTGAAGGTTGTGCTGTGTTTTGTCTACTGTTGTTCTCAGAAAAGGCAGAGCGCGATTCATGACTGTCGATTTGGTGTGTTTTCAAATGTGTTTTCAAATATGTTTTCAGTGCTGCAGCCACCCAAACTGTACCAAGATCACGCGGTTCTGCAAAACAGCGGCCATATGCAAAACGTTGTGTATATCTATTTTTTAATGTTTCGAAAAAGCCAAACACGACTTTGTTGGGAGAGAACAATTACACGAGTTATGAGTGAATGTGGACACCTGTCTGTCCCTCATATCTATGACTTCAACAGGAAAACGTTAGAAAATAATCCAATAATCACATTTAGTCAAAGAAAATATTGGTTATGCAATGTGTAAAACGATAAGTTCTACAAAAAAGAGAAAATGACCATCAATTAACTGTCTCCGTATGAGCACGCTGAACTTCAAGGCAACTCTGTCCTCTCTTCCCCACTTAACTATGTCATTCAAATCATATCTCTATCATACTAAAACTAATCTTAACTTCAAAATTTCGTGTTATCTTTTAACTAAATATTAAATAAACTAATAAATTATTGATCGTAATAATTTGAATCATCACTTTGTTGATTTAGTTTACTAGTGTTTTTCTATTTTTGATAATTTACTTTCTCTGGAATTTACTTTTATGTAAATCTTTCGTCTCTACTATTCTTCTCTTCATTTGTTTTTTATTTTGATTTCTCTATCATTTCATTTCTAACAATACCAAAAATATGATTCTATACGTGAGTTGTTGATTGAACATCATAATGAGAGTCTATTAATTTAAAGATTTTTATGACTTTGTTCCAATGGAAAAATAAACATTGAAACACTTAAAACCAAATTAAAAAACATTATAAGTTTGTTAGTCAAACGAATCTGTATCGAGTAAATTGAATTTATTAAAAGATACTATATCAACATCGAATTTTAATCCATGAAAAACACATGTGTTTCGGGTATAAGATACCACAAAATATATTTTCACAGTTTGTTCTCAGTTAGTTTAGGTAATCATGTGTATCTTAGTCAAAATTATTTCTTGTTTATGCTCCAAGTCGTTCAGGAGTACCTGCTAAAGACACTTCAACACTTAAGAGTAATTGGTCCAATCTTAGAGTCAGAAAAAAGTCTTAAATTCACAATAAATGAATTCACCTACCTTCTTACCTTTAACCTTTATTTATATTTCGAGATAGTCCTAAGATTAGTAAAACCCTAATCATGGGCCAAAATCACTATGTAGTGCTTACCCGTAATCTTGAGTTGACGTGGTATTTAAGAGTGGTTGATGCTAAGGAATGTCCACTCGGCTTTCTCTCCTTCTTGGTCGCTCAATCGATGGATTGTTTATCCTTAACTTGTGGCTTGTGGACTACTTGGTCGATCGAGTTCCTCTTATGCTCTCATCTAGTCGGTTTTGTCACGTACCATTTGATCATACGATACAACATGTGTTTTCTAATTAACGGTGAAAATGTTTTTAATTACCACAATCGAGTCTTTTAAGAATTCATATATAATTTTCATACTTATTACATAGCTTAACAAGTTAAAATATTGGAGTCCAGCATGACTTTATAACACTCAAATAAAAAAATAAAAAATCAATTCATTTGTTTTTTTAATAAAGAATCAAACTCAAATGAAATTCAGTTTGGCATTGTGACACACGATTGGGAAAAGATAGTGTTATATATATACATACGGTTTGTTTGTGAAAGAAAAACAAGCAAACAACGTGTTCCTAGAACGATATCCTTCCACACACTTTAGAATTTAACTCAAGTCTTCTCATTTATAGGAATACTCTACTCCCATTATACCATTTTATAATTTCAATTTTTTTATGCTAAATTATACCTATCAATTTATGTTATGACATCAATAAAATAACATATCTCCTTCAAATTAAATGAACATATAAAATATAAAGTGTCGTCAACATCCTTTTGTTTTTTTTAATAAAGTATGACATCATTGTATTCAAGCCAAATAAACATTTGATATTCAATAATTGAATAATAAACGATGATTTGGAGAAATTTGAAATCAAGATATAATTCTTGTTTAATATCGCTATAGTACCTCATAAAACTTGATTGCTTTTCTATTTATTTTATTCTTTGAACTTGCTGTATAATGTGTTTCCTTGTTTCTTTTCGGAAGTCTTTAACATTAATAGAACTTTCAAAATAAGTAACCATAGTTTTCATTTGTTCTTACAAAAAATGAGTGTTCTTGACGTGAGAAAAGTGGTATTTTTGGAAAGTAAAACGTAAATCACTTTTGAAGATTTATCATTGAGTTGTTGATAAAGATAGAGGGAAAATATGGTTGAGTGTTGAAGTGTGTGCAAAATATTATAGAATATATGAATAATGAAATTTATTTTTCAGATATTCCATGTAAAGTATTAACGAAATTTATTTTTTAGATTTTTTATCAAACTCTATCTTTTATTTTTGAAAATAAGATTGTTCTTATTTATAGTATCTATTAAAATTGAACAACGATTTAAGTTGGATTCGAACCCAACACGACCAATTACTGGATTAGATCACGAATTTAGATCTTTACTGCACCAGTAAACTATTATAGATCTCCACCACGCCAAGATTGTAAAATGGGAAAAGGAATGAAAAAGAAGGGATTAGTTGCTAGGATTATTTAATATTTAGTTATCTTATAACTAAATATTAAATAAACTAATAATTTGGATAAAATATGTTTGTTTCAAACCTTACGTAGTGTATTGGCAATTACTTTTAATATAGTTTTGTACATTCTATTTTATTTTTCGTACGTCTACTGTTCTCGAAAAATCGAAAATGTGGCAAATTTAGAAATATATTTAACTAAATAATATATCTCATACCAAAGTTTGAATTAGGAGAAAAGTATGAATATATTATTAAAATGCATGATAATTTATATTTTATTACAAACACAACGCTTAAAAAGGTCTATGTCTCCACTACTTTCATCATCTATCATTCTCCCATTTTTTTTATTTTGATTCCTATATCATTTCATTTTTAATGAGAAAAATACAAAAATATGATTCACAAAACAAAATGCTTGAAGTCAATATCAAGCAAGAGTCTAACAATTTAAAGATTTTATGACTTTGATCTAATATATAATTTTGGATGAATAAGTACTAAAACACTTAATATCAAATTGAAAAATATTATTAAGTTTATTAATCAACTATAAACGAACCTATATAGTGTATATTTGACTCATTAAAAGACACTATACAAGCGTTGAATCTAATCCACGAGAAACACATGTGCTTCCTAATTGACTGTGAAGATGTTTTTAATCACCACAATATGAGACTTTCAAGAATTTATATGGATTAAAACAAGTCTCTCGTAAATGGTTTGCCAAATTCTCTACAGCTATTCAAAGTGTTGGTTTTATTCAATCAAAAGCATATTACTCATTGTTTACATGTACAAAAGGCAAGTCTTTTACAACTTTGTTGATCTATGTTGATGATATTCTCATAACTGGTAATGACCCTATTGCAATATCCAATCTTAAACAATTCCTACCAATCGTTTTCGGATAAAAGATTTGGGTGATCTTAAATTTTTTCTGAGTATTGAGGTCTCTCGTTCTAAGAAAGGTATTTTCATACCACAAAGGAAATACGCTTTGGAAATTGTTAAAGATGGTGGGTATCTTGGAGCTAAGCCCGTGGATTTTCCCATGGAACAAAATATATAGCTTTCTTATGAAGGGGAATGATTAAAGGACTCATCAATATACATGTGATTTGTTGGTCGCTTAATTTATTTGACAATTACCCGTCCAGATATCACCTATGCGGTACACATACTCAGCAGATTCATGTAGGCTCCATGCAAGCCTCATATGAAAGCTGCAATATATGTGCTACGATATTTAAAAAATAACCCAGAGGTTTGTTTTTCCCTTCACAAAATGAATTATCTTTGCGTGCTTTCTGTGATTCAGATTGGGGAGGTTGCCTAGTATCTCGAAAATCAACTACATGTTATTGTGTTTTTTTGGGATCTTCCCTTATCTCTTGGCGAACAAAGAGGTAGAAGATGGTTTCTCTATCCTTAGCAGAAGCTGAATATAAAGCATTGACTGGTAATTGTTGTGAGTTGACTTGGTTATGATCATTGTTGAAATATTTACGAATATTTCATCCTAAATCGGCATTGTTGTATTGTGACAATAAAGCAGCCTTACACATTGCAGCTAACCCGGTTTTTCATGAAAGAACTAGACACATAGAGATGGATTGTCACTTCATTCGTGATTAGATTCAAGATGGCTCAGTCGCAACTAAATATGTACCTTCAACTGAACAACTTGTTGATGTGTTCACCAAACCACTGGAAAAAGAAGTGTTCTCTATCATGAAGCGCAAGTTGGGAGTTCTTGATATTCACTCTCCAACTTAAGGGGCAGTGTTAGAAAATAAATCATATCCCAAGATTATTGAGACAATATATTGTTATTATTATCCATATTAAAATAGCTGATTTACAAGAATAATGTTGCATTATTATAGGAACATATTAGAGTAATTATAGGAATAAAATTGCATAATTATAGGTATTCTCTCTTGTATATATCTCTGATTTTTTATTCAAAAATAATAAGACAGATTTTCCCTTGTTAAGAAGTACACTTCAAAAATATCGTTAAGATAGGCTCTAACCATGGCTCTGATACCATGATAAGAAGTGAACTTTAAGCCTAACTCAACCCCACAAAACCGACTTGTAAGGTGAGGTTTGCACCCACTTATATACTCTAAATTGGTCTTATCTCTAGCCGATGCGGAACTTCCAACAATACTTGATATAGATTACATAATCATGCAATAGATAAAGTTGGTGGAATATTGACCATATGGAATTTGAGTCTTTTTAAGGGTGTATAATAACGATTGATTTCACCGTTATTTTGGATTCAATTTGGATAATAAATGAACCCTTTTTGACTTAGAAACTTGTTTGTTCTCTTGTTTTTAGCTTATTTGTATGAATAAGAGAGTTGAGGTTATACTTGAGGATTTTATCACTAAATTCCATTGATTTTGTAGGAAATTGGGATAAATTGGAAGAGGAGTTAAAATATAAGAAGTTGGAACCCATAAAGGATAGAAAGAGCACCAGAAGAGAAGGTTGCAGAAGGTCGCAAAACGCTTGTGCGCCCTTTTCTAGGACCCTCAGCATAGGGGTCTCACACCCATGCCTGGGTGCCCTTTTTTGGGGCCTTTAGTGCAGGGGTCTCGCACCCACACCTGGGCGCCCTTTTCTGGGGCCCTCAATGCAGGTGTCTCGCACTCATGCATGAGTGCCCTTTCAAGGACGCTGAGTGCCAGTCTTCGAGTACCGTTTCACGCCTGGGCACCCTTCCTGGGGCGTTGAGCACCACTTCTCTCGCAAGCTCGCCTGGGCGCCCTAAGTGGGGGCATTGAGCGCTGGCGACATTGGTCCATGATCCAATTCAGTTGTATATAAGGACTTGCACGTCCTAGAGGGGGTATCTTTTGACAAAAGGGGCACAAATTCAGATTCTTTCAACTCTCTGGAGGCAGAATTGGATGCGGAAGCTCTCCTTTTCGGTTTCTAGGGTTTATCTTTCATTCTCATACCATTGTACATCTAGTTTTTCCATGACAAGGGGGAGCTAAATTCATTTGTTGTTGAGGAAGATGTAACCTCTAAACTTTCATGTGTTTGAATTGATTTCGATTTATATATGTTTCTTTCATTAATTGTTAGGGTTATTCTCCTATGCTCTATGCTTGTTATGTTTAACTCATTCATGGCATGATTTTTGGTTTTCTTTGTTATTGAAAAATACTTAGAAACCTAGAACTGGGGAATTTCTCCCAAGGAAACTATTGTCTAGACATAGGGATATAACGCTTGGTTATCTTAAGCTTTCGTTTGTAATGCAAAATTAATTATTAGGGATGCAAGACATTGTGGTCTAGTAATTAAGGATAGGCTTCTTTCGCCAAGACATCGAGTTTTAAGTAATTTAGAAAGTGACATTGACAATTAATAAAGAAGAAGAATTCTTATATGCATGAGAGTGATTAGGTGAAATCTAAACCCCAACAACATCTTCATCTTATAATACCAACATCATCATTCTCTTTAATTGATCAAAATTGCATTCATATTTACTTTCTTGTTTTTACATTTAAAACCCTAAATTGTTCTTTAAAGTCTCAATTAATTAAGTAATTACAAGATTGTTTAGTGTCGTGAGTCTCTTGGAAAACGATACTTGGTCTTATCATTTATTATTACTTGATACGATTCAGTACACTTGCCAAGGTCTTAATAGTGTACTTTGTGGAAACAGCTTTATGGGTCATATGAAACTGAGGAAATAAGAAAATATCCCCTTTGCAAAACTTTTATGCACCACACAACTGGCCATTTGGGTGGTTTTAGTATCAAATTATGTCATCCTTCACCAAATGTCCAAAGACTATTACATAGTTGCATCTGCCTGCTTCACCCAAATCATCCTCATTAGAAAGGAAATCATCTCCTATAGTAATTATTCAGATTGAAGTACATAAGATCCAAGCAATATCAAGACATACCAAGTGGTGTCAATCCCAAAAACAAGTGTAAGGTAGCATACTATCAGCTCTAACATTTGTTGACTATTTTGCTCATAACCTTTTGTACAAAACTCCAAATGAGATTATTGTTGGAAACTAGAATCAAATGACTTTAAATTTACTATAAATGTGTATATTTTAGACCTTTGAACAAGATTCAATTAAGTTCGAGAAATCGTGAAAGGATTTGAATCTTTGGAGCATGAGAAAAAGGCTTATTTTTTATATTTTAAGCTGTGATAATCAATTACCACGTGATAATCAATTACCACCTTTTATAATCGATTATCATAATGAGAAATATCAGTTTTGGAGTTTTTGGCTTGTGATAATCAATTACCAGCCTTGGTAATCGATTATTCCATAGAGGAATAGCGCCAAACGACAAGAAAGCACCGCTCAATGTTAGGTTACTTAAGATAATCAATTACCACTACCATAATCGCTTATTTACATCAAAAATGGAGATAGAATAACCTGGAACACGCTTAGCTTTCATGGAAAGCTTGGGTATATTCCCCAAATCCAAATTTTCGTGCTGTAACTTAGAAAAGAGCATGGGATTAACAACTAGACATAGGATTCTTGTGATTCAAACTAGTATAAAATCATCTGTGCAATTTTCTCTCTTCCCCTACTCTATTTTATTTGTTAAATTATCTACTAAGTAAGATAAAATTTAGAGAAAATTATAAAAGGCACACGTTTGCGAAAGGGAACCAATTCACACCCCCCCCCCCCTTTCTTGGTTTATTGTTAACATGCTAATCAATCCGTTGCACCACTATGACATTTGGTTCTAAAACTTTTGTGATGCAAGCAATGTTATTTTGCACCATTAATGACTTCCCAGCTTATAGTAATTTTCCAGGATACAATGTGAAGGGTCATAAAGAATGTCTTATATGTGAAGAAAACACTACAACTAATTAATTGAAACACAAAAGAAAGATAATATATATGTGCTATCGGAGATTTTTACAATCTAATCATCTATATTGAAGGTTAAAGAAAGTATTCAATGAACATCAACGATGCACCAATTCCGCTAACTGGCCATCAAATTCATGAAAAAGTTAGTAAAATACATCATGTATTTGGAAAAACATCCAAGAAGTCATCTGCAACGAGCCCTTGGAAAAAAAAAACTTTGATCTTCCATATTAGTCAAAGTTAAAGGTTAAGCATTGCATAGATGTAATGCATGTAGAGAAAAATGTGTGCTAGCTTAATTTGTACATTACTCAACTTTCAAGGAAAGACAAGATGGAGTCAATGTTCGTTTAGGATAACTAATGTATTGTAGCTTGACTTAGACAACAAGGATACTTTACATAATAGTTTAAATTGTTTGTCTAATGAAGTTATCTTGTAATATTGTATCTTGATTTAAACTTACTCTTGTTATTCTTTCCACCACTTTCCGACTCTTTTTTTTTCTTGATATCTCCTATTTTATGTGACAAGCACATCAAATTGGTATGAAGAACTGTGTTTTCCTTCTCATCTCTTCATTAAAATTCTAAACCCTAAACAATGCCACTAAGGATTGAGTTTGTAATTTAAATTCAAAATATCTCCAAAAACTAAAGTACAATATCCAATAGCCATTGTCCTAAGACTTCCTTATCAAAGTTGATACTCATTCCTAACAATCGATGTAAGAGTCCTAGAAACTCGTTCAAGTGATCTGAAATGGAAGAACTCTCTATGTAAGTAATTCAAAAAATAATATGTATTATTTCTTGACTTAAAAGTATACAAGTACTCAATCTTTTCCCACAAAGTTTTAGCGAGTGTCTCATTAATACATATATACATAAAATTTTCTAAAATAAGAAATATAAAAAAAACGTAAAAACTAAATAACTTTTTATGTTGATGTGAAAAAACATAACATAAAAAAATGTATGGCGACAATTTCATAATTATCGTCTAAATTTTATGTCAAACCCTAAGACATCCAACGTACACATCCAACATTTACATTGGGCAGTTATTTCATCTAATAGAAAACATTAGCATTAACCATTCCAAAATTATAATATAATTCAAATATCTCTACCATCTCAAAGCTTATGATACATACATGAAATATTTTGAATAAAAAAAAGGAAAGAACTTACCCAAAATCTCAAAATGGTCTTCTGTTCTTTTTTAGTAGCTTGTAGCCCGTGAAATACAATAAGGAGAAAAGATTTTCTGAAGAAGCTAAGAGAAGTGGGAGAAAAGAAAAAAAAAAAGATTGAGGAACTAAGAGAGTGATGTGGTTTTTGGTAAAGGAAGGAGAGAAAAAAAATCAGAATTTCCATTTGCACCCTTCGCCATTTCTACCAGCACCTTAATATTTTCTTCTTACACCTCATACTCATTAAAAATCCCAAAAATACCTATGCTCTAAAAGTTATACAATATGAGAGTTTGATGGGTTTTGGACAGGTGATGTTCGATGGTGTGAATTCGTCTTGCACAGATGGTGGTGGTGCAACAACAACTTCTCTTACAAAGATGGAGTTGGGTACAACTGTCAAAATGGGACACAACCCGTGGGTCAACTCGGTCCACCACGGGTTTGATCCGGGTTGAGTTTGAAAAAATTGTATCTTTTTATGCGGGTCAAATTTCAACACGGTTCATTTAAACCTGGCTTATGCGAGTTGAACTCGTGGTGGGCTGGGTTGGCCCACCAACCCACTTACCTAATTTTATTTTATTAAAATTTAATTTTAATTTTGTAAAACAATATTTATTATTTTGTTTTTGCTTGAAAAAATTATTTAAGTTTCTTATTTTCAAAATTAATTAAACATCCATGTTGGGAGTGAAATTTGTTTAGATTTGAATTATAGAAAGTTTGTAATTTTATTTTATTTAAAAAAAAATTGTAATTAAGTGAGCCAGTGAGCCAATCCGTTTACCCACCAACCTGTGGTGGGTCGGGCCGGGTTCAAATTTTTCTGGCTCGCTAATAAATGAGCCGGGTTGGATTGATTCACTAAGTGACCAACCCGTGGTGGGCCGGGTTGGGTGACCCATTTTGACAGCTCTAGAGTTGGGTCATTTTTAATGTTATGAATTTCAATATTTTTAAAATCAAGGTTAGTAGGTCATTTCCTTTAGGTGCTGGAAGAAATTATGGGGGTACAGAAAGCAACAGCATGCACCCCTTCACACACTAAACTAAACCCTTGTTTTCCTTTCGTTTCTACTAAAGCCCAAAACTAAGCCCATTTATGATTTCAATATACCCATTATCCCAAGTTACTAATTTCACCCTTCCCTGAACTTAATTACCATGTTCTTCCTAATAAACTTGTCCACTAACCCACAAATGTCAAAAACGTCCCTAATTTCATAATTAAATAAATCAAAACTTCTATTTATATATATACATCCTTAAAAAAGGTTACTTGTAGTACATTTCGAGTATTTTACCCTTTCTTCTTTTAGTCTATGGAGCACACAGGTTTTGATGTCATTATTTTGAGTGTCGTTTAGCAAAAAGAAAGAAAGCCAGAATGGAGTGAAAAAGAGTGGACAAACAAAACGCCAAAGGAATAAACGACGTCCGCTTTATTCCGTAAGCCCAAAACAAAATGTACAAATTAATGCAACTCACTCATTCTCCAAGCGCGTGGGACCATGCTTACTGAAAAACCAAATTTATATTATTCCCCTCTTATACAATAAGACTGTTTTTACCCTTTTTTTTAATTATTTTTATGTAATTTTACTTTTTTATATGTATACCTTTTCTAGTTTTTTTTTCTCCATATTAACAAAAATGTTGCACGTTTATAACTTATATTAATTTGAAAGTAATGACACTGTTTATTTGTCCTCCCTGTTTGTTTTATTCATTCATTTATAACTCTCCATGTTAATGTTAAGAAAAAGAAAATGTTACTAAGAATAACACTACATTTATATTTCTATCACATTAATTATAACTACATGCAGTGCCTTCTTTTTCCTTTCTCAATGTGAATCTACTCTATTTTTTTAATCTGTCAAAGAGTTATTGTTGAATTTGAAGTTTTCTTTTTTTATTTTTGTTTGACAAAAGTTAAATTTATTCCATAAATTTTAATCTGAATTTTTTTAGTGACTTGTACTTTTCTCCTTTAATTTTAGATTCAGGTAAATATCATCATAGGTTTTTTCTTTTAGAATTAAGTTAAACATTTGCAAATGCTTTGTGTCCCCATCAATATGCATTTAATGTTCAAACAATTTTCAAAGTATAATAAAATTAGAGTTTTTTACCTCAATTTTTATATGAACATTACCTCATTATAAGATAATCAATTCGGATTATACAACCAATTACTTTATGGTAGAGATTTTATATTTATTAAAGGTAAATTACATTTATCGTAAGTAGATGTATATTTTATTTTACATGTAAATTTAAAGTTTATCTTTTAATATATTAATATTTGAACCATAACAAATGTAATACATTGATAAATGCAAACTTCATTTTAAACATTAGTTTTATAATATTAGATTAGACTAAATTTTATTTCTTAAGAATATCATAAATAAAGAAAAAAAAGAGAAAGATTTGATATTTTGTTCAATAGAGATAAAGAAAAAAGAGAAGATTTGATAGAGATAAGATTAAAATCTTCAGCATCTTTTTCTGTTACATCAGTTTTTCACAGTAATTTCTGTTTTTATGCTTTTTAGATGGCTTAAATATTTTTATATATTTAATGTCTCTAGTCTGTATTGTTTCAATAAATAAAAAATTTCTTTTATTCCAGTTTCGGTTGAATTGGTTCGAAGGTAGGTTGTTCTTCTTTATTTTGCTCTTTTTTTATCTTCAACCATCTCCGATAATACAATCCACTCCGATGAATTGTTGACTTACAGAAGAAACTCCGACGCTCAAGTCAAATATGTTTCATAAAGAGATCTATATTTTATATTAGGATAGAAAATGATAATTTTACATGAACATCAATCTATATTTGTAGGGCTTCTGGCACGTCCATTGATTAACCATTAGTGTAATATATTTTTAGGCAATCAAACTCAATAATCAATTATTAAACCCAATAATCAATTATTAATACCATATATTTGTAAAGTATAAGACAATACCTATTAATACCTGATAATTGTCCATAAATAACCATTAACTCTGATCTATTTTATATAGTACAATTTCTATTCTCTTATCCAATACACTCATAAGATTTGATACTTTGTTCAACAAATAACAAAAGGAAAAGGAGTTGACTGAACTATTAGCTTAAAGTGTGTTCAATGAATTTGCTAATTACCTGCTAAACAATCTTCCTTACTCAGCCTAATCTATTAATCAATTAATCCATTTTACAAGCCTTATGTCGTTTTCATTGTCTCAAATTCAACGGTGTTTCGAAGGTTGGTCTTCTTAGTTTGAAATTCACCAAATTCTTACTTTTGTGAATTTTAAGCTTTCGCCATTAAAAAAAAACCAATGAACTACAAACAAAGTTTGACAATGGAATGTGGCTACTGCGTCAATCTTCAAAAATCAAATCAATAAGATGATTAAGAAATAGTCGCTCTTGATGAATCAAAGGAAATATAAAAATAGATTGTATAAAAATAAATCCAAATTAAGATATCTATTTAACTTAGAAAATGTGAATTTTAGCTCCAATATTTTTTAATATAAAATTATTACTATTATTATATTTTTTTTGTTCAAAAACACCGTTTACTTTTTAAATTTTGTAAGAAAAATGTCATCTCTCCTGTTTCTATGCACTAGATGGGGAAATTATTGAATAATAAGCACACCAAAGTTCATTCCTATTTTTTTCTTCCCTGATTTGGTCAATACCTGTTTTGAAAGATACCAAACCCTAAATTATTTTTTCTCCTGATTAAGTGACACACTTCAGGAAAATAAAATCCTTTAATGGAAAACTTGGAGAATTCGTGTGAAAATAAAATAAAAAGCATTGATAATAACATGGACTTTCAAATTGAGCATTTTCTTGTGCACTCCAACGTACCACATTTCATATTTCTTTTTCCCGTTATTTGATTATTCAGTGAAAAAGACATACCCAACAACACAATTGAAACCTTACACTAAACTCGTATATGTTAAAAAAAATTAGAATTTATTAAAGTAATTTGATTACTTAAATTATATAATTTTATATTTCAACAGAAAAATAAGAATTTAATTTCTTTTTATACTCTTTCATGTTTTCAAATATATATATTTTTTTTATTTTCTTTTCGATTCAATCTTACCTGAAAGTGGTCTATTCTTTATTATTATCTTGATTATCGATTTTTTCACTTGTTATCATTATAAATTTCTTTTATGTTAAAGTTAATTATATTTAGGTAAAAAACAGATAAAATATAAAAAAAAATTGAATTGTATATTAATTTTTTTATAATTTTTATATATATTATCCTATACTATTCAGTCAAACGATAATATTCTGTTTAATAAATATCTATAAAAATACTTTTTCAAAGGCTAAATTTGAAAACTTCTTCTTCATATTAATATATAAGTACAGATATAATTAGACCCAAATACCTACAAAATTGAAATAAATTAAGTCCATATATTTCTACTACATAGTGGCTTTCCTTGAAAATATACGATGCAAGTATATCTATACATAGTCTTTAAATATTATAGTTATTTTTGAATAAATAATTATGCAATTGGTCAAAATATTATTTTTGAAGGAATAAATAGATGTGAATTTCACAATAAGTCAACAAAATAAAATATACAAGGAGTTAGGGAACACACCGCAGTCTACTCCTAAATTTTCGATTTATAAGACCCACACTCCATTTTCAAAGGAAAACTATCAAATTCCAACTCACTTAAAGAGAAGAAAAACAAAATGAAAGATTAAAAGGAAAATAACAAACATGACAAGCAATCTAATTAACAATTTTTCACGTTGATAGATCTAATTACAAATTTTAGGTCTTGAATTAGTTTACGAATGATTTAAAATTTAATCAACCAAATTTCAGAAATAAATCTATTTAAAAACAAAGCATTAAAACCAATTTAACCAATAAACGATCAACTCAAATTACGTTTTAACTCATATATTTGCTTCTTAAACTGTAATGTATTGTTTGAACGATGTGATAGAAAGTAAAATATGAAATATACAAGAATTATAGCGAAAAGTTAGATTATTAGATAGTTGAATCTATTATTTAATATTATTTTTATTATAAGTTTAGTTATTACATAGTGGTACCACCCAAAGAGCAATGGCCGTAGCGTTTAACATGTGATTTGATGTTGAATGACATTTCATCAAACTTTCCACTTTTGACTGAAATTTAGTTTTAATTCATCAAATTTATTTTAAAAAATACAACATCTATTAATAAAGAATTACGATATATATATTAAAAAAAGTACGAATATATATAAAATAAAAGGTTGGTTGTGAATGAATATGATTAATCTAGGTTAAGAAAATATGTAAGAGAAAAAGTTGAATGATTATTGTTTTGATGAATGGAAAATTATTTGTATGTGTATTTGTGTTGTTATTAGAAAAGACATTAATGAATTGAATGCAACATAATTTTGCTTAGAAGAAGTAACGTGATTAGTTTATGATGCATAAGTGGAACCCCACATTCAACCTCAAACTGAAAATAAAACACTAAATATGTAATAAATTATACCTAAACAAGTGACATGTATTGAGAATGATCTCTGACTTCCCATATAAGTCTGGGCCCTTCTCAATTCACAACCTCTTGTCACTTCTCATTCTATTTTCGTTTGTCGGTTTGCTTTTCTTCCTGTTCTTTATTTATTTGTTTTTGAAAAGGAAAAACCTATGTTTAGGATGTGTTTGATAATAGTATGTCTAATACACACCAATATAAAGCCTCTCAAAATATTTTTCTATGATATACTTTTGCAGTGTTCTAATCTTCTTATAAAATAGATGAGTTATTTTAAAAAATGGATTTTAATTGTGAAGACCTTAAGAGGACTTCAAAAATAATATTTAAATACTTTATTAATAAAAGTTAAATTATATATAATTTTTTTATTATTGAATTTGTTTTTATAAATTTTTAGTATTTCTTTAAAAAAAATTCTCCTAATGTTTTTCTTCTTTCTTTTTGAGAGATCTAATTCATTCTTTATCTATTTTTCAATAGAGACCATTGTTGGATTTACAACAAAGAATTTTACAATATTAGTTGATAAGAATAGTGAATAGAATAAATTCTTTTTCTACCCTTAATATAGATTCAAATATGTCTTTTCTTTCTTGTATGTGAGTATAATTGGTTGCATGTGGCTTAATTATACTAAAATTGATTCTTTGTGTGTTTATGAACTTCATAGTATGTTCAAAACGTTGATTTAATGTTCCTTTGTGTAAATAGAGTTACCTATAAGGATGAGTTGTTGAAAGAGTACTTTGAGAGCTTTAGGATCAACTAAGGTAAGGGAAGCTAGTATGTAGTATAATGATAACTTTGTGTAAATTGTTAACCTTCTTTGTGAAGTTAAAAATTGCATGCAAATCAAGTTGGTAGAGTGAGATTCAACGTAATATTGATTGATAAATGTTTTGAATTGAATAAGTATATTTAAGAATGAATAATGGAATTAATTTGTGGATTGATTGAACCAAATTGGTGAAATTATGTTCTGATACAGTGTCGGGCGTCATACCAATATCGTTGGGCATTGGATTAAAATTCCAAGTCAAAGAGCTCTAGTGGAGGTAGTGTCGGACACCACTCCAAAAACGTTAGGCACTTTTTGTACAATGAGGTTCACTGGTCTAGGGTTTTAGGCACCAGGTTGGGATGGTTGGACGCTTTATTAATGGAGAGCATAAATGAGTTTTGGCACTAGACCACTACCCTTGGGTTCTACTTCAAATTTTAAGTCCAAGAGCTCCAAGACTGTTGGCCTTGGGAAGGTCCGTTGAGCACTGCCCTGTTTTGCATGTGTATTTCTATTGTATGACTTTTAAGTAAATTTTTATTAAACATCAATCAATTATAGATGAAAAAAATAGTATTAAATGTGTGAATGATGTATACACTTTGTTTTAGTTGAAATTTTCTTTGGATTGATATGTATGATTTGAATGAGAGTATAGTTATTTCCAAGGTGAGAATGCTACTATTTGGATGTTGTGTGGAGTGCATTGATGTCATAGTTCAAAATGAGACTATCTTGATTGTACTAAGTATTGGACTCATATAGAGGAAGATGCTTAGAGTGAGAGTTGAAAGAGGTCTTTATCGATAAATTTGGCATTGAGGGTTAAACCTACAAATGGGTGATTTACTTTGTTATATTCCTTGGTATGGGATGTGGTCATGGGATCGTGAGGACCCTTAAAAGGTGAGGCTAAGTATAATAGGTGCGGGTATGAAAGAGTGTGAAAGCTATGAATTAATGTGTGAATAAAATAATATGTATGATTCTTTATTATGGTCATAATGTAGAATTTTTAGCAAACTTATATAATTATATGTATGATATTTTATTATGGCCATAATGGAAAATTACTAGTATAATTTTAATAATTCTAATTTACCCTATTATTTTGTTTTTGTTGTAGTATTGTTATTTTTTTGTTATGATTGTGTGATTTACACTAGTACAAAATATGTTTTTTAAGTTTATTATTTTGAACTTTTTAAGTTTGTTTTAGAATAGACTTAGATTCGGCAAACTTAAATTTTAAATTTGTTATTAAGCAACAAATTTAAATTTTAACTCTGTTGTGAATCAACAGACTTAGACTTTCCATCCAAAATTAAAAATTCAACCATAAACACTTCTCCAAAAAATTAACCAGCAATCAACCACCACAAAATTAATCTTTCTTATATGTCAAGTTCTCATGCATAATAAAAATAAAATTGGAATATAGTATAATATAAATACATCTTGACAACCAATCACTCTCCCACTTCAGTTCATCTTCACAATCAATCAATCGAATACAACAAGAACCCATAAATTCAATCACATTCTTTTCACAACATAATACAAATCAAATTCAGGGTAAGAGAAATTGAAGTCATTAGTAATCACTCACAAGAAATCCTAAAACCTTAAAAATTCTTAACCCTAAACACTACCAGAAACTTGTACTCAAAATTGGAGACAAGAAGAGTGAGAGGACGTCACAGAACACGGCGGCACGAGAGGCAACGACAACAGCAATAGTGGCACCGCGAGAGGAAACAGAGGTAGCGACAACGCGAGAGGCTACATCGGTAGCATGGGAAGGGGCGAGGAGATGCGACTACGACACGCGCGCCCTTGGACGCAGAGGCAGGGAGATCTCGCACATAGATGAAGGTGGAGGTTGCGAGCAACAGACAACACTTCCCATCGGACTTGGAGGAAATCTCTCCACGCGAATACGAAAGTGGAGGACGCGAGCAAGTGTCGGAGGTGCAAGACTAGCAACATAGAAAGAAGCTCGTTGGGTTTGGACATGAGAAAAATAGAGAAAGGAAGAAATTTCTCATAGTGGAAGAAAATAAAGAAAGAAGTGTTTTGTGTTTTGAGTAGAAGAAGAACGGGAACCAGTTTTAGAAAAAATGTGATTCAGGTTAAAATTAGATTTAGGCCTGTCAGAAGACTAACATATACAAAATTAAAGTCTTGTTATTTTTTAGGAGACTTAAAATATTAATTTAAGTCTGTCAAAAAAATCAACAAATACAAACTTTAAGTCTAGGGAATGTTCCAAGTGAATTCCTAGAGCTAGTCGATCGGTGAGGAACGTTCTCAGTGAACTCTCACTATGTCACATCTTTTTCAACCTAGGGAACTTTCCAAGTGAACTTCTAGAGTTGGTCGATCGGTGAGGAATGTTCTTAGTGAACTCTCACATTATCACATTCTCTTCAGCCTTAGGGAATGTTCCAAGTGAACTCGTAGAGTTGGTCGATCGGTGAGAATGTTATTGGTGAACTCTCACCATATCACATTCTCTTCAGCCTAGGGAACGTTCCAAGTGAACTCCTAGAGTCGGTGAGCAATTTTCTTAGTGAACTCTCACCATATCACATTATCTTTAGCCTAGGGAATGTTCCAAGTGAACTCCTAGAGCTGGCTAATCGATGAGAAACATTCTTAGTGAACTCTCAACACATCGCACCTTCTTGGGCAGAAAGAATGTTCTAAATAAACTTCTAGTTCTAGCCTCACAACAAATAAACATCTACCTGTTCACTCGGTGAAAATCATGTTAAAAGAATTTTCCTCAAATTGCTAAGCACACGCGTCCATTATTATGTTTTTCAAAGCAGTTTAAAGCACCATGTCGAGCATTCTAATTTGTCACATAAAGAGAAGGTGAAAACATGCATAAAGAAACATAGAAGTAAAGGAAAAGGCGAAACAATTTCATTAATAGTTGTATGTGAAATATACAAAAAAGGCCGAACGAAAAGCAAGGGAGCCTAACATCAAAAGACCTATTTTCTGGACGGCCCATCACATTGTCAAAAGAGAAAGTAAAAAACATAACAAACAGACCCTTCATTCCTCTCCTCTTGAGCGGTTAGCAAGGGAACATCAACCAACTGCCCATCGACCACCATCTTCATAACATCATAACCCTCGTGGTCAATTAGAACTTCAATAAAGTAAAAGCATTGTGTTATTCCCTTCTTAAAGTCAGCCACGTGTTCAATATAAACTTCATATCCAAGATAAGTATTTTCTTCTGCTAGCTTCACCCATTGAGCCAGAAGATCATCTCGCTCAGCTAGGAGGCTATCCCTCTCAGTGAGGAGATCCTTGTATTGAACGCTCATTCATTGAAGATCCAACCTCAGATCATCATTTGATCATTGAAGTTGATGGTTGGAGATACAAGCATTGGTCAAAGCGGCTGCAGCCTTTTTCTTGTTTTATTCATCAACCTTTTGAGTCTCCTCCAAACGATGGGTCAACTCCTAGTTTGCCTTTAAAGCCGTCTCCAAGTCTTGCTGGGCAGTTTTGAGCTCTTCAATTGATGTTGTACTCTTGGTAGTACCCACCAAATACGCCATACACACGTTCGCCCAAATGCTCAATTCATAGTACCCAAATGCTCAATTCCCCTTAAAGAACTTTTTCTCCTCGGGGGAGAGATTAAACTGAGCGCGATGAGCGGTCCGAATGGTCGGTTAAGCGAAAAAACAAGTAGGGGTCCCTCAGGAGCACTCTTCCTACTCTTTTTATGAGATGGACGTGCAGAGGGGCCATCGCCATATTTCTTTAGCTCTTCTTTACACCCAGCGGCCATCAGGGAGAAGGCGTTTGACTTCCCTTTGTCCATTTAAGCCAAGAGATCTTAAACGCAAAAAAAAAAATTAGATAAGTTACAAACGACAGTTCTTACATAGTACATAACAAAAGGCTTACCGAACACTCTAGTACATAGAGCGTTTGAGCCCATATAACTGATGAGCGTGTAGGAGGAAGCCTTTCAAGGTAGTTGATTGAGTTGGTCGATCGTCTCCATTTCACCTGGAGTCATCGCAGATTTCGTCCAAGATATTACTCTCTTAGGATGTTCGATCTAATTGAAAGGAAATTTGGACCGACCATCATTCATGTAAAATCGTGATCGACCAGCCTCACTTATTGCAACTTTAAAAAAGTTCCTTTTGAACTATTTGTACGACATGTTAAAAAGGGTAAATAACATTTGTTCTTTCACCGACACAAGTGATACCCACGACTTGTTCGGGTGCGCGTTGGCATAAAAGAAATACAAGAATGAGGCGGGAGTTGGAGTGAGAGCGAGGGCCTTGCACATGACCGTAAACGCTTGCATAAATGTCCACCCGTTTGGATAAAGTTGGGTGGGCGCTACATTCAATTCACGTAGAACGCCTATCTAGAAGTCTAAAAAGGGCAACCAAATGCCCAAGTCACAAAAGAGGGTAGAATACGCATAGAAAAATCAGTCGCATAACCCTTTCTCCCGTGCCAAGCACACTTATTTCTTTTGCAAACGGCCAACTTAAAGCATGCAACATCATTAGCCCCCGCCACCAAGTCCACTTGGTCCTTCAACTCCTCCAAAGACAAATCGGTACAAAAGTAGGGAACATAAAGCCCTACTTCATGAGGAGCCCAATTATAACCTGGAACGGACAGGGGTGGGCCAATGTCCCATCCCATTCCCTAGTCGTGTCTATTTCTATAACAACCTCCAACTCTTCTTCGGTCGGAATCACACCCTCTACAATCGGAGCAACTTTGTTATTTATGTGCATGCTCACTCCGCTGTCAACTGAAGCCGCTTCCCGCTCGGTCGACCCTAGAATGGGAGACCCAACTGATGATGACAACTATGTCGCATCATCAGCATACCCCTGGCTTTCCCTTCCTATGGACTCCTCAGAGGACAAGAGTTTTGCTTAGGACATTATTACCTTTGAAAGAAAAGAAAGATTCCAATGCTCGGTTGTAGAAGAGAGAAAAAGTGCAGACGTGAAAATGACAGCGATCCCCGCCCTTTATTTATAGCCAAAAAAGCAGTTTTCGCAAGCAAATCTCGGCCATTGATGCTACCCCAATCTAACGATCCAAGACACGCAACCTTTCGTTTTACTGGCTATACGAATCCCGAAAATTCATGTGTTCCACTCACACTGGTTCCACTTCTTTGTAACTGCCATTATAATTGCCATCACTGATAGCTCCCATGAACGCTTGGCACGAAAACAATCATCTCCACCCCAACACGAACGGTCTTTCAATATTCATGATAATCCATGCGCCCCTCTTTAAGTGAAGAGGTTGTTTGGACTTGGGGGGTCTGTGTATTGTATGACCGCCAAGTTGGTCAACGAATCAGACAGTCGGTCAACCAACAACCTAGTAACCGATCGGTAGAGACAATAATTAAAGTAATTAATGGGTAATTAATAGAGCAATAAAAGTCATTGATTGGTGATTAAGAATAATAATAAAGACCATTCATGGGAAATTAATGGGTTTGCTTTAATCAGAAGAAACAGGTAAAAGATACATTTTTCATAAACCCAGTTTTATTACTAAATCATTGAGTAAATTTGTTGATTCGAGTGTCAAAGTATTTTTTGCAGGTATCCAGCAAACCGAACGACTCAAGGATTTTTTACAAACAATTTGAAGACTAAAACTTAGGAGGACAGGACGATTAAGCAAGGAATTAAATTTTCAACCCCACTGACTAAGTGACATAATTACAAGATAGATATAAAAAAAGATGAAATAACGTATGCTAACTTAGGTGATTGATATATATATATATATATATATATATATATATATATATATATATATAATCAAGGTTTAATAGGTTCGGAGGTCCCTATATTTGTTGGTTCGTTTCAATTGGGTCCTCTAATTTTGAAAGTGATCAATTGGGTCCCTAATTTGGTCAATTTGATTCAATAATAGCCTTTCCGTTAAATACAGTTAATGACGTTAACTTTTTTAATATGTGGCAAGCTGAGTCATCCTCGGGACATTGTTTGAGCTGTATAGGTGGATTTTTAACATTTTTAAATTATTGACAAATAAAATAAAAAGCAGAATAATGAATAAATGAATGAGTGAGTCAGTGGAGAGGTGAAATCTGTGAAATTGGCGAAATTAGAGAAATTAGGGTCGTCCTTGTATTTGAAGGTGAAATCCGTAAATTAAAAGGGTTTGCAAAGAGATACCAAAAGGGTGGAAGAGTCGACGGAGGTGGTCGGTGGAGAGGTGAGGGTCTAAGTTGAAGACCACGAGGATGCCTTGGTTGTGGGCGTCGGGGATGGAGGAGGAGGAGGGGAGCACGTAGTGTGCGGAGATGGGACGAGAGGAGAGGAGGCCAGGGGAGGCGGGGGCGACCTGAGGGAAGTGGTGGTGCATGGAGCAGATGGCGGCGAAGGCGGACTCTACATGGCGGAGGTCGTAGAAGTTGACGATGAGGATTCCGTGGCAGAGGGCTTCCGTTTGGAGCGCTCTGACGTCGCCGAAGGCCTGGAGTTCGGCGCGGAGGGCGGAGTCGGAGGTGAAGGGGAGAGGCGTGAGGAGGAGGGAGTGGACAATGATTCCTTCCAACCGGTCCAGCCGGACAATGATTCCGGTTTCTCCCACTAGACCAACACTCAACTGAACCACTCTATTTTCCTCCTTTCCCTCTGATTCTTCACTTATGTTATGTCTTTGTTTCTGTGACAGACACAAAGGTTTTCTTTGTTGTTTTTGTGTTGTGTCGGAGCGAGGCCTCTGAAACAGGTTAGAAAAGAAAAGAAAAGAAAACCAGAGAGAGAATGGAGAAGGAAGAAAGAAGGACAGAGAGAAGACAGGAGCGAGTCATTCAATAACTGACTTACTCACTCATTCATTTATTCATTATTATGCTTTTATTTTATTTGTCAATAATTTAAAAATATTAAAAATCCACTTATACAGCTTAAACGGTGCTCCCAGGATGCCTCAGCTTGCCACCTGTTAAAAAAGTTAACGTTGTTAACTGCATTTAACGGAAAGACTATTATTGAATCAAATTGACCAAATTAGGGACCCAATTGATCACTTCCAAAATTGGAGGACTCAATTGAAACGAACGCGCATATATAAGGACCTCCGAACCTATTAAACCTATAATCAACTATGTCATTAATACATGCCACAATAACACACTTCAATGTTGCAATTTCATATCAATACGCGCCATGTACACAACTATGTGAGAAAGAAAGAACCATTAAAAATAAAAGCTGAATAAAAGTTTGGAATAACCAATGATAAAATAAAGTAAAAAAAAAAAGATAAAAACAATTGACAGAATGTGAGAATAAGTTTGAAATAATTGATGATAGAATAATGAGAATGAATCACGGATTTGTTGGTTCCAATCCAAAGGTACTAATTTTGGTCTCCTTAAAAAAGGCTTAAGGTTCATGTCTTGTGAATGAAAAACCGTAATTAGGAGGGAAGACTCAACTAAAAATAATCAGGTAAAGTCCCCTATACAAGTTAATCATTACTTAATGAAAAAAAATATATAAAATAAAGAAAAATACAATGACTAAGGATATTTGAAAAAGAGAGAAAGCAACATAAACTATGCAGAAAAATAGAATAAGAAATATGTTGTGGGAGAGAAACACCTATACTTTTAAAAAAAATATTAATAATTAATTATTATAAACATTTAAGTTATTTAATTAAATATCTATATTATTATAAAAAAAATCACTATTTTGAGGTATATATTGGTTTCTAATATTATCTTTTAAGTATTTTTTAAATTAAAATAATTATTTTTATCAAATTTATTTTGATATTTTTTTTATGTAACCATTCTTTTAAAGTGACTTATTTCCCTAAATTTTAACTATTTTTTAAACTAAAATAATTATTATAATAATAAAAATATTTAAAAATACATTATTTGCAATAAAATTATAAAAATTAATTAAATTTATTTTTATAATTAAAATAATAATAATTTTATTTTTTACCATAAAAAAAAATACAAGAATGTGTTTTCACTAGTTTCTAATAATAATAATGACTTTTAGCTCAACTTACTTTTGTAAATTAAAATAAGTTATTTTGAGTTTATTTTTAGCTTGTTTTAAAAAATCTTTAAATAATATTAGAAAAAGTGACTTTTTTTCTAAACAAACGCATCATATTATGAATGAAAAAGGGTTAATTAAGAATAATTGTTTGAGTTTTCATTTTGATTCAAAAAGAAAAAAAAAACATTATCTCCTAAGTTAGTGAGATGTATTTTTTTTTATAACTTCGATTTTTTTTTTTTTCTTCCAACCCTTTATTTTACTATCCTGTAATCACTTTTGAACTCAACCATATTACAAGTAATCACCCTCAAATTTTACCACTATAAATATGCTAGTTAAATTATAATTATTAGAACCTAATCATGATTGCAACAGAAATAAAAGGAAAATTTATTTATTTATTTATTCATCATGCTAGTTACTAACTTATTTTGGTAATTAATTATTATATTTGTATTGGTTTAAGTAATCACCTTCACATTATTCTAAACGTTAAATCTTAAATCCTAAATTCAAATTCTTATTTATTGGTTTTGTGCATGCTAACCTGAAGAGATTAATCCAAATCAGTAATCAATAAGTTATAATACTAAACATGATTAGAACTATTAGTTGCAATCAATTGGGTTTCTCCCTGGACAGTTAATTGAATTTGTATGCACTGATTTCTTTTAATCTATAAAACCCGATTTTTTTTAAGTTAAAATATGCTTTCTAATTATCCTTTTTTGTAATATTTTTTTCTAACGCTTCTTGTGATGCAATCAATTTTTATTTCATGTTTAATCACTTCTTTCTTTAATCTACAAATATATGACACAAAATACAAATTTTCTTGTTTATTTCATTAAAGAAGATAGATTGACGAAGATTTAAAGGGAGACTTGTTCCTTTTAATTTACAAAAGTTTCATATATGATATGAAAGTTTGGTATTTTAGAAGCTAGTCAAGTAGCTTTTATTTAATAAGAATATTAAGCTACCAAGACTTTGATTTGAATGTTTTTCTCTTTTCACAAAATATAAGTTTTCCAGTTTTTATTTAATAGGTTATTAGAAGTAAAATATGACTCATAAGTTAGGATTTCTAATTTTTAATTTATCCTATTTTTTTTAAAAATAACAATATACATTCGGATGATTATAATTTTTATTTCTTTATTTTCAAAAAATTGCATATACATTTTATTTTTATATTAAATATACTTTAAATGATAATAATAATAATAATAATAATAATAATAATAAATTATTCAAAACTTTAACACGTATTTTTGGGTTTAGGTACACAATCATAGTTTCTAGCACAGAAACTCATCAAATATTTAAATAAGTGGTTCAAAAACATTTCAGCATTAGCCTATACTCCAAAACTTTCAACCAATTATTCATATCTATGAAAGCTTTTTGTGCACACTTTACTTCACACTTGTCTTTTTCCTTTTAAGCAATAAGCGAAATAGTGTTCAAATTGAATATTTGAGAGTCATTCCAAAAAGGAAAATTGGAGAAAATTCATCATATCAATCATGTACTTTTAAAAAGATAGCTATGAATTTGGTATCATGACTTCATCAGCATCACAAAAGCTCAACTATATAGTTTATTTCAAATTAATAAATTGAGTTTTTCTATTACAAAAATTAATTACCTTTTTGAAATATTTTCAATCTATAAAATAAGACTTAAAATAATCTATATCCAAGATACATGAGAAAAACAAATATCCTAGAATATATTTTCCAAAATATTGAAATAATTTTTGTTGAATAAGAGATTTTAATCTTCAACTAATGAGATCTTAAACCACTCTAAAAATACCAAGTACTTAGTTTTGCTGAATATAAACGATAATTAGATTTTTACTTGAAAGTAAAATGGAAGGTGATAAATGTGAAGAAAGTTTTGAAGAAAAGTTATAAATGCAACACATGTTTGTTGGATTGGTGGGCTATTGTTCTATAAAACTCTGTACAAAACCTATATTTATTATGGTTGAAACTTAAATACTCCAATCTATTATGTTTTCTCTTCTAGATAACAAACCCAAAATGTATTCATTGATTAATCATATTCACTAGTTTAATATTGAACTAGCCAAAAGCTATTACAT
The DNA here is from genome assembly GCF_029865625.1 of Vigna umbellata. Lineage (NCBI taxonomy): Eukaryota > Viridiplantae > Streptophyta > Magnoliopsida > Fabales > Fabaceae > Vigna > Vigna umbellata. Next base: position 841,313 of record NC_142173.1, on the reverse strand, counting down.
TAATCTCCTTTAAATGAATATCTTCTAAAAAGTAAGTCAAATTTTAAAAAAATAAAAATAAAAAAACAATGCATTTTAGAGGATCTGCAGGATACAATAATATTTACATATATACACAATATTATCACATTCTAAATTTTTTTAGGTTTATTATCAACACATGTATTATTTTATGTTTATGTATAACATATAATCATAGTACGTGGAAATTATTACACAACAAAATACATAGAGTAAAATAGGGAAATTAAAACATTTTACATATAACATTATCATTTGTTCAAATCAATAATTTATATTGAGAATAAAATGTCTATTACACAACATAGTCTTTTTTGACTCAATCTCATTGTTCACTCATAACATTATGAAAGAGTCATATATTACATAAAAACTAAGACACATGCACTTGTTATATTTTTTTTCTATTTTAAAAAAATCAACATAATACAAAACACAGTTGCTCTCTTCCTTTAAGATTTACATCCTTGTTTTCTTTTAACATTTTTTTATTTGATTGTGAATTTCAAATAAGATAAAATAAAATATCACAAAAAAAACAAAACAAAAATTCTATACATGTGATAATTATTAGGTTTAAAAATAATTTTAAAATAATACATATCTCATCCTACTCAATTATTAATATGATAACTTAATGCTCAACTTATCATTTCAATCGTGTAAAAAAACCAAAGAGATCAAAAACAACTTTTTTATATAAGAACTGAAAAAGGTTTTTTCATTTTAAGAATACCAAGAAAATATAAAAAATTATTAGAGCTTAAAATTAAAAGTTTAATACATATTGCAAAGATACTTGTTTCTTCAATACAATTTTAATAAAAATAATAAAATTTACTCAATAATAATATTATTATTTTATATTAATTACAAAATTATATATATATATATATATATATATATATGTATATATATGAGGACCTATAAAATATTTTAGAATTGATAATGGTTTAAAGATAATGAAATTAAGTTATGTTAATATTAAAAAGGATTATGTAAATAGAAAGTTTTATAAATGAGTTTCATTATTTTAAAATACACCATCTCTTTAAAAATCACTTTTTTTAGAGTTTTTTGACTTCTTTTAAGGATTTCTTACATGTTGTTCATTTGTTTGGAGATAAAAAACTGTTTGAGTGATCCTCTTGGTGACCTTTAATTCTATTCGACCAGTTTCTTCAATTGTGTTAATCGTTTTCTGTCGATTTTCTCTTGGTTCAAATTTGGCTTGCATGTAACCTTTCTCTTAGTTGTATGTGAGGTTTTAACCTTATGTGTGAGTTTGTACTTATCCTTGATCATAATGGTATGGTTTAATCATGTTTATGATGTTCCTATGTGTACACAGAATATCCTGTGAGTTGGAAGGTGTGGTTGTTATCTTAAAGCTCTGAGTTTGTTTTGTCAAGGTAATGAAAGCTAGTGTCGATATGTGTTATGAGTTTTACTAATTTTGATGATTTGTGTGTTTTTTTCTATTTTGAATGTTGGGAATGAATTTGGTTTTTAATTAATCTATTTTGGTGTGTGTGACCTGTTTGATCTTATATGAGTTAGTTGATAATTTATGTTAAGTGTTTGTGATTGTTTGGGTGTGTGAATTAGATAATTGAAATCTGAACAATTAAACATTTGGTAGAAACTCTATCTCATGAAAAATTGTTTTAACCCAAAATACTAAAAGAGGAGTACCAAATTTATCAGTTGGATAGGTCTAAATTCTCTCAATCACTGCACAAAAATTTTGGTTTTTGATGCAACGTTGAGTGGTAGCAAACTATGTTGAACGCTAGTCTCGTTGTCTAGGTCTTTGATCCTTATAACTCCATACTATTGAGTGCTAGATTGTATCGTTGAGCGTCATGTTATGTGAATGTTTCAGCGTTGAGTGGTTGCAAGGTACTGTTGAGCGCCAACTTCATACTGCAGGTTTGGAGCCTTTTAACTCTAGGATGGTGAGGGTCAAAAATGTCGTTGAATGCCACTTTTTGCGAGAGGTTTAATGTTGAGTGTCATCACTACGTGTCGATTTTGTTATTGACTTTGTTTTCTTCTTTGACTGTTTGAGATAGATCTATGATGAATCTTATTTATATTTATGATTTTGATTGTTATCTAATTGATGTGAAATTGTTGTATGAATGTATGATGATGATGGTGTTTAAGGAATTTTAAGGAGAAATTCTTTTTAGCGATACTTTTAGTGTATGCATTGATGTGTGAGACTAAATAAATCAGTATCTTGATACTCTAATAATCATACACACTCAAATAGAGAATGAGTTATGTGGTGAAAGTTGGATAAGGTTATTCTTGTATGTGGTAGGGTGATAACATCTTTGACTATGACTCTCCAAAGCATAGAGACCACCACAAGTGCATGTCTCTAGTGAATTCTGATGTTAATAACATATTCAGATAATTGAATTTAGAGTCATTTGTTTTATGTGATTATGCATTATTTATTTGTGTTTAAATTATATCTATAACAAGTTATTTTGTATATGAAATAATTCTTTTATACACTAATTTACCTTTTTGTGTATTTTGTGTACTTTGTTTGTCTTTTTTACAATTATCACCTACCAGTGATATGCATGTGAAGAAAAGTGACTATACTTTTCAAAACTTGTAGTAATTTCTTTATATAAGAATTAATATTTAAAGACTTTAATTCTCTTTAGTTTATTTGTATATATTTTAATATTATAATTATTATTTTGGGATAATTAATTATATTGATACTATATATTTTCATTATCTATTTTATTTTATCTTATTTAATAATTTTATATTATTAAATGAGATATTATATATATATATATATATATATATATATATATATATATATATATAATACGTTCGAATAAAATAACAATCCATAATTAAAAATAATAAATTAAACAATAAATATTAAATTAAAAAATATAAAAATTTTACTTATTTAATATAAAAATATTTAATTAAAACTCAACTTAAAATAATCATATTGATATCAACTTAAATTTAATTAGAACTAAAATAAACTTTTAATAAACACAAGGGAAATAAGAGAGTTGAGACAATTTTTGTTTTTTTGTATTTTACCCTGCTGAGTTCATTCTATGGACTGCATTGATTAACATGGTAAATACTTGAGCATTACGTGACATTAGCATGGAGCTTCTCCTTAATGTTGATGTAACTGATACCGAATGAAGGTTGGGTCCATAACATAGTGTCGTTAGGTTCCTTCACTCGGTGCAAAACATTTCACCACACACTCACCGTTCTTCACACTCTAGTTTATTTTCAACCTAATCATCGCTGTTAACTTGGACTATATTTCAAAGAAGATAAACATGTGATTATCTTTCAAGTTCCTTTCCTTCTATGGGGTTGAACTGGGAGCACAACCATAACCATAACATTTCATCATTTCATGCGCAGCTCACCCTATATAAATCCCCAAATTACGGCAAATTAAAAACGCACTAAAGTTTCATTGCGCATTCCCATTGGGTTCAGTTTTGTTTTTGCAACTCATTAAAGTTAATACCTTTCAAGCCATTCACACTGTTGTCAGTTCATACAGAGAGATCTAGACATTTTAACCATTTGGGGGTGTGAAGAACAACCAAACTAACTAGTGGGGTGTGAGGTTCAGCAATCTTCATCAAGTGTCACTGAATTAGTGACCCTTTGATCAAAGGGACAAAAGGGTACCCCGGGAACCTCCTCAATCGGTTGAATTTCGCCACCAGATAATGGTGTTTGGGAATAGCCTGTTTTATCCCATTCTGGGTTTTGCATCGTTTGTGGTTTTCGTTTACATGTCTTTTGGGGGCATAAGGTTCAGCTTTTTGGAGGAAGGGCCAGAATTGAGCTTTGTGGAGAGAAACGGGACGCAATTTGTGTTGGATGGAAAAGCGTTTTACGTAAACGGGTGGAACTCTTACTGGTTAATGGTTCAGTCGGTGGATGTTTATTCGAGATCCAAGGTTAGAGAAATGATGAAAACCGGTGCTAAGATGGGTCTCACTGTGTGTCGAACTTGGGCATTCAACGATGGAGACTACAATGCCCTTCAAACTTCCCCTGGTCATTTTGATGAACAAGCTTTTCAGGTAATTGTTTATGTTCCTCCTTGTTTTTTAATTATGTAACTTGTTGCTACGACAATTTTGATAATTGTGTTTCAGTGTACCGTTTTTTAAGCTTCAGGTCGGATACCGACACAATTGTGTATGTCGGTGTTTGCAAAACTGGGGATTCGCTTTGGTTCAAATTGTATCGAGGGAATTATATTGGGTTGCGATAGTCGTAAAATATGAAACGAATCATGACATAGTTTTTGTCTTTAGACCTGAATATTATCGTTCTGTTAATGGAGATACCATTTTTTTTCCTGGTGCTTGGTGTTTCTGTGGTTAGTATAAAGCAGAATCAAATGAAAAATGCTTTTTTTTTCTTTGATGCTGCTGAAATTACGTTCATTGCGAAGATGACTCAATGTGATATACGTGTTATTTTTCTTTACCCTTTTGCCATTCATAATCAACCAATCACTTCTGCAATTGTCCCAAAAATGGTGTCCGTGGTGTTTCTGACTTTTGACAACAAATAATTTATTGGGACATACCACAATTAAAAGGTTATGATGGTTGAATGTGTCCTTCCTTTATGCCTGATGAAATAAAAATGCTTTGTGTCGGTAACTCCTTATGCTCATGTGATTAGTAGTATAGTTTTATTTGTGAATGAAAATCATGGTGAGGATTGATGGGTGATTGGTGACAGGCCTTGGATTATGTGATAGCAGAAGCAAGGCAACATGGAATTAGGCTCCTTCTTAGCTTAGTGAATAATTTGCAAGCATATGGTGGGAAGAGTCAGTATGTGAAATGGGCATGGCAAGAAGGGGTAGGCTTAAGCTCCTCCAACGATTCTTTCTTCTTTGATCCTTCTATCAGAACTTATTTCAAAAACTACATCAAGGTATCACATCTCTATCTTTCCTTTCTTTTCTTTTCTTTTGATTTCATTTCCCCCTGCATCCTGCATTTTAGAATAAACAAAGGAGAGTGACTATTGCCACTTGTTAAATTAACATTTATAGAATTTCTGAGTCAGTAGTTTGATTAAAAAAGAAGAAAAATAGTATTTTACTTAAAAGTTGTTAGAAACATAAATGTAGACTTTAAAGCAATAAAATATGTCCTCATCAAATAGTTTAAGCTTTTGACTAATTTGTTTATGACACGGTATCAAATCAACGTAGAGAAACAGAGCTTGCACGAGGGGTTTAGAGTATAATATAACATAAACTAATGAAACTTTCACGTGTCTTCATAGCATAGCTTAAGCTTTGGAATAATTGGTTTGTGACAATGTTGTTGTACCATTTTACCAATTAACTGTCTGATTTTTCCATCCTATAAAGGTTCTCATTGGTAGAATTGGATTAAGATTCTCCTCAATTCTGAAAAAAAAAACTGCATGAGTTCTCAGCCGTTTCTTGATTTTAATATCTGATAATTTTAATATATAAAGTAAGGGAAAGGTAGAATGAATTGTGAGATTGTGCAGTTCTTTTTCATATTGTAGGAGATCCATTTCCCACCAATCATAACCTTATTTCTGAGGCTTCATCTACAGCCATGATTCATGACTTTATATGAAGCTTGTATCTCCTGCTTCCCTGGATCAAAATTGTCTCTTCCTTTACCTTCTAAATTGTACATCTAACATTTACTTTTGTGTAGTTGCCATGATTTTTTGCAGGTCTGCAACCCTTGAATCTGTCTTAGCTCAATTAATTGTTTCCTTTAATATTTTTTTGCAGAATGTCTTGACAAGGAAGAATAGTATTACCGGCATTGAGTATAGAAATGACCCCACCATTTTTGGTTGGGAATTGATTAATGAACCTCGTTGCATGTCTGATCCTTCTGGTGACACTCTACAAGTAAGTTCTTCACCTGTGCTTTAGCACCTTGAATTAGTAATGGAAAAAGTATGCTGGCAATATCAAATTATTTTTAACACGGTGGCTGAATTTGATAAACTCTGATAACAAGGATTCTATATTCAATTTTTAGCCCCTTTTACTCTCTGTGGAAGGTTAGACCAATTATAGATCTATCATAAGAAGGCCTTAACTTACCTTTGCAAGAGGCTGATTCCACAACCTGAACCTGCAGTGAACCTGCAGTTTCACATAGCAGCAACTATAATTGTAGTAGAATTTATAGAAAAGGATAGCGTTCTTTCAGTTATATTTTGATATTTAAGTATACACTTAATTGTGGTAAAATTGCAGGGATGGATAGACGAAATGTCAAGTTTTGTCAAATTGATAGACACGAACCATCTGTTGACTGTGGGTCTGGAAGGATTTTATGGTCCAAATGATCCAAAAAGTTCAACTGTCAATCCTGAGCTTTGGGCATCCAGACTTGGGTCTGATTTTATTCGGAACTCCAAAATATCAAATATTGATTTCGCCTCTGTTCATATCTATCCTGATCATTGGTAAGCATTTCCTGAAAACTATGCTCTTTAGTTGAGTTTGCTTAGTGTTGTAAGAAAAATAAACCTGCAGAAGGAATGTCTCAAGGTTATCTAAGAGATTCTTATGTCTGGGAGATCAACTGTTACAGCAAGTTCTGTTGAAATTTATGTTTACACCCTTTAAAGCACGTATATCCAAACTTCGATTGTGGTTATTTCATGTTTTAATGTGCATTGCCTTTTCACAGGTTTCATGAGCAAATATTCGAAGACCAACTTAAATTTGTTTCCAAGTGGATGCTTTCCCACATCGAAGATGGTGACAAAGTTTTGAAGAAGCCCGTCTTATTCTCTGAATTTGGATTATCAGAAGAAAATCAGAACTTTTCGGTGTCAGACAGGGAAAAAATGCACAGAGCTGTTCTAGACATAATTTATAAGTCTGCCAAGAGAAACAGATCTGGAGCGGGGGCTTTGGTTTGGCAATTCCTGGTCAGTGGTATGAAGGAATTTTCTGATGAATATGGGATGGTGCCATGGGAAAGTTCATCTACTGCTTCTATATTTGTTGAACAGTCTTGCAGATTGGCCAATGCAAAGGGATGGACTCAACTGGATGTAAGTTTCAAAGAACATTGTTAACAAAAACAGTGGAAAACAATGTTCAAAATTATGGAATAGAAATCCGTACAGATTGTCGTGGATGAGGTCTTGTACAATATTATTATTCTGGTTTCAGCTTTTCATCACCAAATTCTGGAGAGGAGTGATTAGTTGAATACATGTTATAGCTTGAACAAAGTATAATTCAAATTGTGTCATACAGAAAAACCAAAATCTACAATGTAGATTTCAAGGAAAAAAAATTACTTTGTATGTAACTGAATCAAATTAAATTATCAAAATATCCGTGGATTGTATGCGGAGATTAATGAAAACATTGGCATCTACTTTCATTTTGTTGAACAAATCCTAAACCTTGGAATTTGGACAAAACCATTTTTTTCACGCGAAAAAAGAGCATCATGAACAAAATATAATGCGGAAAAGAAAACAAAAATAAAAAAACAATGTTCTTCTAATTACAACACGGATCTAATATGATAGACGCTTAGCCAATCTTGGTGAATTTCTAACCCTAGGGCTCTCAGTTTCACTGGTGCTCTTCTTTCCATTAGGTTTTGATTTCTGCGCCGTTTCAACCACTGTTCTCTTTTCAGTGCTCTTGACCAATCTCCTAGTTCGAGTCAGAGTCTTCAATGGCATCGTATCGGATTCATCGTTCTCCTGAGCAACCCTATCGAAATCATCGCCGAGCTTCTTGACTAAGCGGCTCTTCCGAACACGGGTTCGGGGAGGCTCAATCTCTTCTGGTTCTTCTTCTTCTTCCTCTTCGTCTACGATGAGATCCATGTATCTTCGGCGTTTGGTCACCACCGGGGCCGGTGGAGGGGAAGGCGAGGAAGATCTTTCCGATGGGGCGAGGACGGAATGGGCCGGGGTTGGACTTTGGGCCTGGGCCTTCTCGCGCTGGGAGCGGAGTCTTTGGACGTTGCCTTCGATTTTGCCCTGGAGGCGCAGGCGCTTGAAGCTAAGGCCGCCCATGGACCAGTGGGCCTCTTGGGCCCAAGACATGAGTGGATCGGTGACGGGGACCGGGGGGTCGACGCGGTGGTCGTTGAACTTGACGTCGGTGTAGATGCGAGGACGGGGGAGGCTGGTGCCGTAGAACTTGCCGGGGCCGAGAGAAACAACCATTGTGATCGGAGATAGAGGAAGATGAAGACGGTGGTGGTGGCGCGAAGAAGATAAAAGGGTTAGGTTTGTTAAATAGGGAACGCGAGAGAGGAGGTGTTCATGGCGGGAACACAACCCTTGGCGGGACAAGTTCGCGCTCCAACGTCTAAAATTTTGGGCCTTTTCGCTAGATGGGCTTGGGCTTTGTCCGAACGAAACAGCTTCGTTCGTTGTCGTTAAAGCATATTTAAATATCTATTATTAATAGTAATTTTTCAAAATAAAAATATAAATATTTTTTTCTCTTATTTGTTCTTACTAACACTCTTAGACTTAAATAATAGTATAGTTATCCAATTAAACACACATCACAGATCACGATGGGAAAACACAGAACCATAAAAATTAACCCAAAGAAAATAAACATAGAATCTGTAAAATTAAGCGGGGATTTCAATTGTTCTTTGGTAGAAAAGCAAAACGTGTTTTTAAATTCTAAAGCAGAATTATACTTCAGTTTTTCCAATTACAATAACAATAGATTACCAAACAATTGGAGTTCAATCTCTGTAACTTTAATACACTAGTGTAGTCAGGGATACGACAGCGGTTATTTTCGTCATTTGGCAGCGGTTCCTGAACCGAGGCATATACAGACGAGGCAAAAAGTCCAGAGTTTTATGCCTCGGTTCCAAACCGAAGCCCAAAATTGAATGATTTCGCCTCGGGTCAAGTCAACCGATCCAGTATGTTCACCTCTACTGCCTCGGTTGTGACCATAACCGAGAGGCAGTAAGGTCTTTTTTTTTTAATATTAATAATAATATTATTATTACCTTCTCAAGAGTAATATAGTGTTTGGTTGATTTGAGAAAATCCATGTTCATCTTTGGAAAGGAGGTCTGGCATGAGGAGCATGACCCCAAGGAGAAGAACAAGCTTCATGGTTCACCTGTTGTCCGTTTGGAAGACCCAGATTCGGAGGAACATTATTATTATACACCGAAATTGACGACGAAGCTTCGCCAGGACCGCCTCCCATCCCCGGCAGAGACCCGCCGCCACCACCATGCTCCTGATCATCCTCCTCCAAAGGCAATCTCTCGTAAGTTGCATTGGAAAACATACCCGCCATTATCAAAACTAGACCAGCCGCCACCAGTGAGCCCACCACCCCGCCGCCAACGATCTGTCCCTGGCCTCCCGCGAGATAGATGGTGAGACCGGTGGCACCAGGAGGGGATGGTCCGGGGAGAAACGAGCCGGTGAGGGAGAGGACGGCGCCAGGAGCCGTGGGCTGGCGAAGAGTAACGTTCACGACGGCCCCACTGCCGCTGAGAATGGACACGCCGCGCAAACGCCTCCGCGCGAACTGGACCACACAGTCGGTGATGTCGGCGCCGCTGGCAATCTCCCTGACGTGGCTTCGCATCGCGTTGGGGCTTCGCATCTCTATGACGCTAGCAATCGCCGTTGGCAATCCCAGATCCACACTCCCGTTCATGGAAAATCCCAGATCTGCACTCTCGTTCATGGAAAATCCCAGATCCGCACTCTCGGTTTGGGCTTGCAGTCACCGCACTCTCGTTCATGGAAAATCCCAGATCTGGTTTCCTCATCGGAGAGAGGCGAGTAAACAGGAAGAGTGATATCCCAGATTTGGTTGACTCAACAGAGAGAAAAAAATTTAGGGAGAAGAAGTTGTGCTGGGCGACGCAAATGAAAGTGTGTAGGTTAAGTCGAGGTGAATGAAGCTACTACCTCGGTTACTAAAAAGCTCGAGGTAATATCACAAGATTGCACCGGTTAAAAGCAATGGCCGAAGTATAAAGTCCCCCTTAACCACCTCGGTTCCTGAAGAATCGATGTTGTAGCTAACCTGTCAGTGGTTCAGGCAAAAAGCAGGTGAAAAGCAGGCATTCACAGGTGCATAGGTCTCGGGTGCCTAAGAAACCGAGGCAGTAAGGCTGTTAGTACAACCATTCTGCTTCGGGTGAACTGGTGACCGAGGTATATAGGGTTTAATGCTTCAGTTTTTCGTAACCGAAGCATATATGGCGCCTTCAAAAGTCCTTTTTTTACTAGTGATAGCACGATTGTATTATGATCATGCTAGGGATGTATTATTTTCATTTTTTATTTGTAAATCTAAACTAAATTTAGCATTCTTAAAAACTATTATCCATACTTAAAAATAATCTATTGTTATAAATTATTTATCATGAACTGAAAATATTATATAATTTTGTATTTTTTGAAATTGATATAATCATATATAAGCATATATTTATCATAAATTTTAGTTGTTCATGTGATATAGTTTTTAAGAAAATGTTAATCAAAGTCCTGAATAAAAATATGATTTTTTTTAATCTCTTAGCAAAACTCCAAAATCATTTAGTTACTAATGGTTTAAAATTTTGCATTTAAGCATGTTTAGATAAAGTTCCTAGTAAGTAGTCCTGTTTTCCTTTCTTAGAGTAATAAATTTCGATTTTACATCATGGAATTATGACTCACACGGTCCATAAACATATGAAAAAAATAATTTACACTTCTATATCATTTAAAACGTTTCCTTGAAACTATATGATTACAAAAGTAAATAACTTTTTCTTTAATATTTTTAAAAGGAAATTAATTTTAAAGTCATGGAAGTAAATTAATGTCACTACCCTAAAGTTAGGGACCGAATACGAAGTAAGCACGCGGTAAATATAAACATAAAAATACTTCTAGATATTGAAAACATGTGTATATATATTAATGTCATTTAAATCGGGTATTTGATCTGACGACGCGGGTAGCGTGAGGATCCAGGATTCTTCGCCTATAAATATAAATATGGTGAGCCTTTCGTGTCATTTTTACCTTTTTTAGCTTAATCTCTCTTTAACTGTTCGACTTATTCTTACGCAAGTAGTAATGGTTACCTAAACTTGTCTTCGTCTAAGGAATGTTCAGGGAGGGGTAGACGAGGCTATGACGACGGTGCTTCATCCTCGGCGGCGCCAAAGTCTTCTTCCTCTTTTGCTGAGTCAACCGAGCTGGATGAGGGTTTGGTTGATAGCGCGACCAGTGTAAATGAAAATAAGGAGGTTGTGCAGAGCGGTTAGCGAAATTTTGTTTATGACGGGGTGATAATTGAGGGTGTCGAGGAGGATGAGGGTTAGGGAGGGACGCTTCCAGCCATAATGGGTTATGACTGGGCGTTGCACGACGTGAGCGAGTTCTCCACATGCTTCCGTAGAAAGACCCAACTAGAAGACTAGGTCAAGCGAAATTACGTGCTAAAATCGATAAAGTTCGGCCCTTTATTTAAGCTAATAACATGCAAAGGGAATAAACGAGTTTTTCACGGGAAGGGAGATAGTCCGACCGACTTCTTCTTTGCCTATGGATATCTCTTTCACGGGAAGGGAGATAGTCCGAGCGACAAGGAGAAACTTTTTTTGGGCCTAGTTGACAAGGAAAGGTCCAACAATGTCCATCCCTCATTGAGCGAACGACCAAGGGGAAACAACATTATGTAGCTCTACGGGTGGCAAGTTGGCGTTATTGTCGTGCTCTTGACAGGTCTTGCACCTTTTGACGAACGTGTCACAGTCCTTTTCAAGGGTTGGCCAAACGTACCTTGCTTGCAAGGTTCGAACCTTGAGAGGTCGTCTTCCAAAATGTAGGTCGTGTTGGAAAAGCTGACATAAATTATTTCCTGAGGCGTGTAGAGTCACTGTCCTTAAGGACTTATCCGTGGTGTGTTGCGTAAGCCCCCCAGGATACAACAGGAACTTCTCAGAATGTCTGAGGATCTCAGAACTAGCAAGGAACTCTTAAACAGAGTATAAGAATAACCCAGAATAATTTTAGAAGAGAGAAAGAGCTAAAGAAAGAAATTCAGAAAAGAGAAGAATAAGAGAGACTGAATTTTGGTGTGTCTTGGAATGGAGGAAGAGCTCACTATTTATAGAGCTAGAAAGAATCAAGAAAATAAATGAAATTAAAAACCATTAAAATGTTAACGTTGCACCAATTAATTATTTGAATGTTGTTATTAAAAAAATTAACGTTGGCAATTATGAAAAGAATTTTAACGTTGCCAAATACTAACGTTGCATCATCAACGTTTTCATATTTTGCAATATAATAATAATATATTATAACAATCCCCCACATATTGCAAAATAGAGTTGAAAGAAATAGTCTTTGACTCAAATAATTCAAACACCAAAAAAAACTTTTATTCTGGGTCTCATAGGATGTAATGCATCAGAACTGGTATAGCAAGCTATATGAACCAGTCTTAGATTGAGAAACTTAATACACAGTGTAGTTGGTATAGCAAGCTATATGAACCAAAACACTTGACGTGTATTAGAGGTTTATCAATCACAATGCACCCCCACAGTCCTTGCTGTTATCGCTGTCTTGCGCTTACTAGGCCATGCGCGTGCCCGGTATTCATGAGTGCTCTAGAGATCATGCCAAGATCTCATGCAAGCGGCCCCACTTGACACTCATATAGGTGATTTCATCAAGTGTATGCTGCAAATCATACACCACCCATAAGGGATATGAAAATCATTAAAACTTTGTTTCAGACAAAATTCTATCACCGTATAGAATTTTAATGACAAAGTTTAACCTCTCAATATTGCAGTCTCTAGCACTTTCACACACACCATAGGAAGGGACATAATTGATTAAAATCAATTTAGTGCTATCAGAACTAACAAATGACTTGTTTTTACCCATATGAACCTTATTCATGGGATCTCCAATCACAAAGGTTGGGTTACCATCACTTGTTTGTTTGCTAGTGGCTTAAGTCCCATTCCCCTCGATGTTTCTAAAATCATATTTCTTCCCAAGGGTTTTGTCAGAGGATCTGCTAGATTCCGTTCTGACTTCACATAGTCAATGGAAATAGTTCCACTCTTTAGCAGCTGCTTCACCAAATTGTGTCTCAATTGAATATGTCTATTCTTTCCATTGTAATTTTTGTTTTTAGCTATAGCTATTGCCGATTGGCAATCACAGTGTATTGACACAGATGGGGTTGGTTTCATTCCTAGTGGAATGTTTGCTAAGAAGTTTTTCAACCACTCAGCCTCACTACCAGCCATCTCAAGAGCGACAAACTCAGATTCCATTGTTGATCTTGCAATAATTGTTTGTCTGGCTGATCTCCATGTAATCGTACCACCCCCAAGAGTGAATACATAACCACTAGTGGATTTTGTCTCATCTGAATCAGAGATCCAGTTAGCATCACTGTACCCTTCTAGTACAGCGGGAAATCCACTATATTCAATGGCATAATCCATTGAACCTCTTAAGTATCTCATAAGCCTAACAAGTGCATCCCAATGTTCCTGATTTGGACATTGAGTGTACCTACTTAGTCTACCTACTGCATAAGCAATATCTGGTCTAGAAAAGCTCATCAAGTGCAATAAGCTCCCAATTATCTGGGCATACTGAGGCTGAGATAATGATTCTCCTCTATTTTTCATCAATTTAGAGTTAGCATCATAAGGGGTACTCACTGGTTTTAAGTCATAAAACCCAAACTTCTTAAGAAGTTTCTCAATGTATTGTTCTTGAGATAGTAATATACTATCTCCCTTCCTAATGATTCTAATACCTAAAATCACATTGGCTTCACCCATGTCTTTCATTTCAAATTTTGATCCTAGAAACAATTTAGTTCTAGCGACAATCTCATTGCATGTACCAAAGATTAACATGTCATCCACATAGAAGCATATAATGACACAATCACCATTTTCAAACTTAGAGTACACACACATTTATCAGCATCATTAGGTGAAAACCCCTCACAAAGCAACACATTATCAAGTTTTTCATGCCATTGTTTTGGTGCTTGTTTCAACCCATATAAGGATTTAAAGAGTTTGCATACTTTATCCTCTTGACCAGGTACAACACACCCTTCAGGTTGAGTCATATAAATTTCCTCCTCTAAATCACCATTCAAAAAGGCCGTTTTAACATCCATTTGATGTATCACTAGTTTATGGATAGCAGCTAAGGCTAACAACACTCGAATAGAGGAAATCCTAGTCACTGGAGCAAAAGTATCAAAGTAATCTATGTTGGGTTTTTGAGTAAAACCTTTTGCTACTAATCTTGCCTTATATTTTTCTATGGATCCATCAGGGTGATACTTTTTCTTAAAGATCCACTTACAACCAATGGGTTTTGCTCCTTTAGGCAAATCTACTAAAGTCCAAGTATTGTTTTTCTGAATTGATTCAATTTCAGTCCTAATGGCCTTATCCCACTGTTTTGCATCAGGAGCACTAGTAGCTTCTATAAAGCTTATTGGATCATTATCAACAAGATAAGTATAAAAGTCATCTCCAAAGGAAGTTTCCTTTCTCTGCCTTTTGCTTCTCCTCAAATCCTCATTTATAGTATTACTATTATCATTATCATCAACAGGTTGAGACATCTCACTAACCTTTAAGGGAAACACGTGTTCAAAAAATTCAGCATTTTTCGTCTCCATTATAGAATTTCTCTCAAGTATGTTACTTTTAACAACTAGAAACCTATAGGCAGCATTATGTTCAGCATAACCTAAGAACATACAATCAGAGGTTTTAGATCCTATTTTCCTTTTCTTAGGATCAGGTAACATCACCTTAGCTAAGCACCCCCACACCCTTAAATATTTAAGGTTAGGTTGGTAACCTTTTCACAACTCATAAGGAGTTTTACCGGTTTTCTTATGGGGTATTCTATTTTGAAAAAAACATGCAGTAAGCAAGGCTTCTCCCCAAAGGTTATCAGGTGCACCAGAACTAACAAGCATAGCATTCATCATTTCCTTAAGGGTTCTATTTTTCCTCTCAGCTACTCCATTAGACTCAGGTGAATATGGTGGAGTCACTTCATGGATAATTCCTTCTTTAACACAATAGTCATTAAAAAGTACATACTCACCACCTCTATCTGATCTAATCCTTTTAATTTTCTTATTCAACTGATTTTCTACTTCTGCCTTATAGGTTAAAAATACATCAAAAGCTTCATCTTTATGTTTGATTAAGTAAACTTTGGTATATCTAGAATAATCATCTATAAAGGTCACAAAATAATTTTTACCTCCTCTAGACATGGTTTGTTTCATATCAGCTAGATCAGTATGAATTAACCCTAATAGCTCAGTTTGGCGTTCTATAGAAAAACATGTTTTCTTTGTTAATTTAGATTCTACACATATATCACATTTTATACTCTGTTTATCATGCATATTAATCAATCCTAGTCGTTGTAATTTTAAAACATACGAAGAATTCACATGTCCTAATCTAGCATGCCATATATTATACGAGTCAACAATATAAGCAGAAGAACTTGATTCATTAATACTTTCAGAAATATTTAGAATGAAGAGTCCTTGATCACAATATCCCTTCCCCACAAACACATTATTTTTTGTCATGATGATCTTGTCAGACTCAAAAGACACTTTAACCCCCACCTTTCCCAATAGTGCTACAGAGATTAAATTAACTCTGATTGATGGCACATGTAGCACATCACTCAAGGCCAGAGTCTTTCCAGATGTGAGTTTGAGAAGAACTTTTCCTTTTCCCAGAACAGGAGTGGTCCTGGAATCACCGAGGTAGACGTGTTCTTCTCCATCCCCTACACTAGTGTAAGAGGTAAAAGCACTTCTGTTTGCACAGATATGCCTGGTAGCACCAGAGTCTACCACCCACTTGCTCACATTGGTCATCAGATTTACTTGAGAAACGACCGCAGCAATAATGTCATCTCCTTCGGCTATATTGGCCCTAGGAGGATTGTCGTTTCTCGCTCTACGCCTGCACTGTGGTGCATGATGGCCTGGCTTCCCACATACGAAGCAATTTCCTTTCTTTTTAAAGGTGGGTTTAGATTCATGGGGACGAGATTTAAGAAAATTATTTTTCTTTTTGTGATCAGGTTTGTATTCGTACCTTTTTGGAGCAGGTTTTACTTCTACCATATTTGCTTTCGCAGATAAAGCTTTGGCCCTTGTAGTAGCAGACTCCTTCCTGTTGGTATCTTCAATTATTATGTGTGTAATGAGTTCTGGTAGAGACATTTGCTTGTGTCTGTGTTTCAACTGTTGTTTGTAATCTGTCCAGGATGGCGGCAATTTCTCGATCAGAAGTTCTGAAACAAATTCATCCGGTAGTAGAATGTTTTCTGCTTTGATGTCTTCGAGCAACTTGTGGTATTCATTGATTTGAGTTTTTATGTCCTTGTCTTCAATCATTTCCCAACGGTAGTAATTTCCTATGACGAATCTTTGTCTGACGACATCTTCGGCAGTGTATTTGAGAATCAACGAGTCCCAAATGTCCTTTGCTTCCTTGTAGGAACAGTACACATCGAACAAATCATTAGAAAGTGCACTAAGCAAAGTGTGTCGGCATACCTTGTTCGCGTAAGTCCACTCTTCAACTAGTTTTGAGTTTGAAGGAATAGTGGAGTCGGGCTTTGGAGATGAAAGAGCAGCAACAACTCCATACATGTCTAAAAGGGTGGAAACGCGTTCTTGCCAGCGTCGGAAGTTTTGTCCAGAGAAAATCTCGATTTTTGACACGTCCGGAAGTGATTTTGCTAAGACCGTCTGGGTTCCGGAAGCAATGGTTTGGCTCTCTGAAGGCATGTTGTTGATGTCAGCCATAAGTCCTTAAGATTGTTGGAAAAGCTGACATAAATTATTTCCTGAGGCGTGTAGAGTCACTGTCCTTAAGGACTTATCCGCGGTGTGTTGCGTAAGCCCCCCAGGATACAACAGGAACTTCTCAGAATGTCTGAGGATCTCAGAACTAGCAAGGAACTCTTAAACAGAGTATAAGAATAACCCAGAATAATTTTAGAAGAGAGAAAGAGCTAAAGAAAGAAATTCAGAAAAGAGAAGAATAAGAGAGACTGAATTTTGGTGTGTCTTGGAATGGAGGAAGAGCTCACTATTTATAGAGCTAGAAAGAATCAAGAAAATAAATGAAATTAAAAACCATTAAAATGTTAACGTTGCACCAATTAATTATTTGAATGTTGTTATTAAAAAAATTAACGTTGGCAATTATGAAAAGAATTTTAACGTTGCCAAATACTAACGTTGCATCATCAACGTTTTCATATTTTGCAATATAATAATAATATATTATAACAGGTCGCAAATTCTGTCATTCAACTCATTCAAAACATACTCCGCTTCGCCCTTGAAATGCATTTTACACGAGGAGTGGAGAAACCTTGCCTATAGAAGTCCTCTCCGATAAGGACGTAACGAGCTATCCTCTTAGAATTTGTCATGCTTATTTTCTCCCCCTCTTCTTGTTTCTTCATTAGAGCACATATGTCAACCCTCTAGTCCCCCTTGTCTTGTGAAACTTCAACCACTAAGACCTCTACGGTCGATTTTGGTGACTAACAAAATTTACCATAATTAATTTCAAATAATAATAATAATAACCTTTAATTCGTTATTAATCATACATAACATTGTTAATTTTAATTTAATAATATACATTTATTGAAATAAAATTTATTATGTGTCATAATTAAAATTGAAAAACCTAATTTCAATTTAAGTGGGTAAAATTTCATAACGGTGATAAAAACTTCTTCAATTCTAAACATTCAATGACTTTAATTCTCCTTCATTTGCACAAATAATTTATTATATAGTGTGCCACGTGAAAAATGCAAAGTTTGCACCATTAATTCATATAAAACAAGAAAGTTGCCTTTCATTTATGTGTGCAGACCATGTTTGTCTCATTCTTACAATTTTTTAATACATATATTTATAAAGTTAAATTTTAATAATTAACATTTTGGCATGACTTCAATTTGCATTCCTGTAAGCTTTCAAACATCCAGAATACTATTCATCATCTTTTACCCAAAATACTATTCACATAAACTAAGTTTCATGACATTTGGAAGACAGCGGCGAAAGACTTGTTAATTTCAATCAGGTTTGTCTATTTCAATTAGTTTAAGATGTAAAATCCCCATTCATCATTTTTTACGAAAAAAAAAATATGAATCAAATTTCTTCGTTCCATGAGAATCATAAATCTAGTAACTATGGTTCTGATACCATATGTAAGTTTCTTAACTTTTTATACTATCATTTGATTTAGGATCTTAAAAATTTATGATTCTCACGACATCAAACATAATTACATAATTAGGATAAGAAAATCACTAACCTTGATCCATGCTTTCCTTGCTCTAGATCTTCAACAGAGATCCCTCCAAATCTCTGACGTTGTATCCATCCACGTCACTGATTGCTTGATCGAAGGAGTCATGGAGCGGATGAGCCAGGAAATCACCGTTCGATTGGAGCGATGCTAAGCCTCGTGGAGGGGATCTGTGAGAGGCGGACAAGAAAGAGTGGCATGAATGAACCTCTCCTTGTTTTTGGTTTCCAATGCAACAACCATGTTACATTCCTATTGGTGAAAATTGTTCTCCGTGAGAAGAGGCGTAACCAACACAAATGTTGGATTTTCACCAGGATGTAGGTATAGAGGTTGGCTGGATTCATTAGGTGATCCAGTGTCTGGGTACATTTTGGCTAAGGAAAGCCACTGTCAAATACTGAAGAAAAAAAAAAGCTAGACAAAAAAAGCAGTAGGTGTTAGGAATGATACCATGACCAAGAATAAAAAGTAGGAATGAAATTTAGTAACAGTAAACCTCAATCCTCATTATTCAACCCAATACTAAAAGAGTGTGTGTTGTTCAATTTATACAACAAAGTAAATACAAGAGATGATGCTAGAAAAGTTAAATAAATATCCTAACAAACTAAGAAATGTAATATACGGTAAGTAAAGGAAATATTGCGAGCTGTAGAGTAAAACAAAAATCGTGTCTTTTCTCATTGCATCATATAACAATGTCAGTAGTATGACTAAAAGCTCAACAATATATATATATATATATATATCAAAATATGTAATTATTAGATCATAATCAAAGCCTTAATAAATTTATTACATAATATTTCTTTATTTATATGTTATAAATGAGTTAAAAAGGTTATATTCACATTTAGATTTTATAACTATATATAAACTATAAAATAATGTACAATTGGACTTTATAATTATTATAATAAAATTTTAAAATAAATATTATGATAATGTAATTGTGAATTTAAATCCAAATCATAGTTTCCCACATACAAAAACCTGTTAAATACCTTTCGCATGTCAATACAAAAATTTAAATAAATGTTTAAAAGTTTTATATAATTTCTTTTTTCTTTGAAAAACAATCGTTCTTTGTAAGAAAAGATTAAAAAAGAACATTCCAAAAATTTATAACAGAGTCTTGAAATCATATTTACATTTTCTCAGCAACTGAAATGCGAAGGATTTACATAAATTTGCGTCTTGATCCTCATAAAAATATTAAATTAAAAACAAGCTAATTGGGTACACGCCTAGCAAATCTGGGTGAAGTTCTAACCCTAGGACTCTTCGCACTTCCATCGCTACTCTTTTTTGCTTTGGTATTTGATTTCTCCGCCGATTCAGCCACCGTCTTCTTCACAGTTTCGCCACCCTTAACCAATCTCCGACTCGGAGTTTTAAACGACACCGTATTAGAACTCTCGATCTCCAAAGACGCCACCCTATCAAAATCATCACCAAGCTTCCTCACTAACCGACTCTTCCGACCTTCACAAACTTCCTCCTCGATCAGATCCAAGCACCTCCGACGTTTCGCCACTAACGGAGCCGGTGGTGGCGCAGGAGAAGCGTCTCTCTTGGATCCAGAGTGGGCCGGAGGTATTGGGCTTTGTGATTGTGCCTTTTCGCGCTGGGAGCGGAGTCTTTGGACGTTGCCCTCGATTTTGCCCTGTAGACGGAGGCGCTTGAAGCTGAGGCCACCCATGGACCAGTGGGCTTCTTCGGCCCAAGATAGTAACGGTTCGCTGACAGTAGCGGGTGGATCCACACGGTGATCGTTAAACTTGACGTCGGTGTAAATGCGAGGGCGGGGGAGACTGGTTCCGTAGAACTTGCTAGGGCCAAGAGATATCATTTTGTGAGAAAATGAGTTGAGAAATTGGCGATTGAGTTTAACCTAATTTGAAATAAAGAAGAGGAAAAATTAGTGATGGCGAGAATTGTAGAAATGGGTGTGTTTGTTAAATACGAAATGAGAAAGAGAAGGTTGCGATGGCGGGAACATTCCTTCGCGGGACAATTTGGCGGTTGAAAGTTTGGTACCTTTTTCGTTATGGGTTTCCGAACAAAGCCTTTAGTTCGTGGGCCTTATATTTGCTGGCCCATTAGTTTGGGTAATTTCTTTTTGCACTTTCATACTTTTCTTTTGCACCCTCATAAATATTAAATTATCCACTTTACTATTCGGTTTAATATTCTTTTTGGATTGTGTAAGTTACAATTTAAAAAATTATATGGGATTACACAATTCAAAATAGTAATTTGGACATCAATGTTATATTTCAAATTACATAATTTAAAAAAAAATAATGAAAAAAAATGACTTTTGGATTGAATAATTTGAAAGTCATCTTTTTGTATAAAAAAATTTGTAGATTATAAAATCTGAAAGACACTTCCAACTGGCACAATAAAAAATCAGTCTTTGAAAAAAAAAAGTTTCCAAATTGTACTATTCATAAGACCTTGCCAAAGTAAAATGCAAATAAGGGGCTGGTGATGAGAAAAAGGGGGTGGCGGCCCACAACAAGAAGGTGGCAGAGATAAAGAGTGGCAGCAAGGAGGCCAAATTTGTCTTTTACACACCCCGTTGAGGTGGGAGGTGCAAAAACAAAATAGCCTTCATTTTGAGATTATTACTTCTTCCACCGTACGATTTCTCCATGTCATCAAAATGCTTATGGATTTATAGACCGTGTAATTTAGAATATATTTTTAAATATAAAAATATGTTATGGATAATATAATAATGTATTATGAATAACACACTCTACAATATATTTTCAGATTCGAAAGTATATTTTGAACTTTTATATTATATAATTTGAATACATTTATGAGTTATGTAATAGTAATTTAAAATATATTTTTAGATTATACTATTTAAAAATAATTTTCATATTATATAATCTAAAATTTATTTTCAGAATACATGTTTTGAAAATGTGTTTTAAATTTTCCAATTTCATAATGTATTTCCAAAATCCGTAATCTAAAATATTTTTTTAACACTGAATATATATATTTCATAGTATATAATTTAAAATAATTTTTTGAATTACTATACAATTTAAAATACATTTATGGGTTATACAATCCAAAACATATTTCTATATCTACAAATACGTTACAATTTAGAACAATTTACATTTCTATATCCAAAACATTTATTTAAATACTCATTTGTGAAATGAAAAACACTTGTATATTTCTTCACTTTTTTTTGGTGTTTTTTCATGGTTTATGTTATGTATTTTTGGTTTTCATCAAATTGATATTTTTCCTCACTTTTTAGCGAATTTAAGTATCTTAAGTGAGAATGCACTATAAATTTATTAAAAAGTGAAAGTTTTAAAAACTAAACCGTATAACGTTAAACAACTCATTTCTTTTTTTCTTTTTGCATGAAAAGAACTTTTCCTATCTATAATTATCTTCAAACTTAAATGTCTTCAGTTAACATAAAACCATTAAATTATTTACATAACTAGTTACAAGTCATACACAATGCTACAACTTCTGCATTACATAAAAAATAAACATTCAAAATCACATATTTATTAACTTTTCTTTATTATTTATTTTCATGGGGTGAATTTAAGATGATTTGAAAAGAAAAGAAGGTGAGAGTGGATTGTTTATATTAAAAAGAAATAATGTGGTTTGAGATGAAAGTTTTTAAATATTTGTATATGATGTGATATATATATATATATATATATATATATATATATATATATATATATATATGATAGATTAAAAAATATTTTAATGGATAAAAATTATATGATTACTATTATATTTTTTAAAAATAAGTGTGATATAAATTTAGATATAAATAGTTAAAATTATGTTAAAATGAAATTACAGTTATTATTTAAAAGGTTTAATTGCTTCCTTTGTCCCCAGAGTTTGGTTGAATTGTGTCAAATTCATCCTCATTTTTAAAAAAGTTTCATTGTCATCCTCACGTGGTGTAAAAGTTTCATTGTCGTCCTCACGTGGTGTAAAAGTGTCAATTGAATCCAAACATAGAAAAAATTTGTGTCAAAGTAGTCATGTTTCCTATATATCTGTGTCTTCCTTTCATACAATCAAGTACAGATATTCATTTTACCTTATCCAATTTAAGGCTTTTCATACCTCCAGAGAAGTGACATATGAAAGGAAGACACAGAGATATAGGAAAAATGACTACTTTGACACAAATTTTTTCTATGTTTGGATTCAATTGACACTTTTATACACGTGAGGACGACAATGAAACTTTTTTAAAAATGAGGATGAATTTGACACAATTCAACCAAACTGGGGACAAAGGAAGCAATTAAACCTATTTAAAATTACAAAAATATAATTTTTTATTATGACTATATTATTATTATCTCATCTCCTGATATTAGAACCCATCCAACTACTCCTATTAGAACCCATCTTACAAGGCACCGTTATGCCGCACCTCCATACCAAACCAGTAACGGCACCATCAAGCCATATTACTATGGACTTTGTCAGAACGCGACAACCTCCATAACCATCACCTTCTGTTACTTCTGTTTTTTTGTTTTCCTTTTTCGTTTTTCCTTTCTTCTTTCTCCTCTCTCTCTCTCTATATATATATATATTTTCCTCTCATGCAATAAACATATATGCAATATACAAAAAGTTTTCTTTTACATTTTTTCTACGTTTTCTCTTCCTCTACTCCTAGGTTCGTGTTTAACAGTGTTTAACAGTCTGTTCTTCACCATACATATAGCCATACACGTTTACGGTACCAAGTATGATTGCACATACAATTTCCTTCCAGCATGGCTTACGATGATATCAGAACTCTTCTTTTGAAGAGCTCTCTTGTGCTAAACTCTGACTTCTTTTCTCTTTTCTTTCTGTTTCTTTTCTTTTGTTATCTTTCAGTTTATTGCATCATGTCTCAAGAATATAACAACTCCTCAAGTTTTTCTTGTACCTTTATCCTAGTGAGAGTTCTGCTATATTTCTTATATCTCCTCTTCTTGAATCCAACAACTATCATGCATGGAGAAGTCCATGTCCACCGCTTGAGCGCCAAAAACAAAGTGCAGTTCATTGTTACAAAGTTTTTTTACCAACCTTCGTATTATGGGATAAACTAGAAACCTTTCGACCACTTGTGAAATAAAATGTTCTTGTAAAATGTCAACCATTGTCCAAAAAAAGCATGAAGATCGCGCCCTACAATTTCTTCGTGGCTTGAACAAATAGTACAATAATTTCAATCTCACATTCTTCTAAGGGATCTCATTCACCCTATTTCAAAGATATTTTCCTATGCTATGCAACAAGAATGAATAATGACTTTCTTAATAATCTAGAAATAAAAAATGTTGTTGTTGTCCATACTATAAAGTGTTCTCATTGTGGAAAAACTAGACACACTAACTCAGTTTGCTTTAAAAAGCATGACTTCCCTACCAGCAGAAATCCAGCAAATAAAAAATCATGTTCCTCATTGTGGCAAAAATGGTCACACCATTGATGTTTACTATAGAAAGCACGATTTTCCCCCTAACATAAATTTCACAATGGAAAAAGTCTCCTATCCAGAAGCCAAGAATTAAGAAATGATAGTCCAGGAGAAGCTTCAGATCTTGAAGTGCGTCTGACACAACAACAATATCAGCTCTCATCAAACTTAACATAGAGGTAATTTGGTTGGATAAAAACAAAAATGGGACCATCCACGTGCGAAAAGTGAATGTTTTCATATATCATATATTGAGGAAGAATGTATTCCACATTCATTAAAGCTCTTTAAATTGTTCCAATGCACCAACCATGTTTCTTGTCCTTTCTTCCTTCATTCATTATAAAATGAATGCAAAATGTGCAGCAAAACATAACTCACCAATAATCAAACGGTGAAGAAAGAATTCAAGAGGAGAAAGAGAGAAAGTCACGGGTACTACCGTAAAGAGAGAAACATCACCGAGAGGTGAAAGACACTGTGTAGTAGAAACTGTGAGTGTGCAAAAGAGAGTGTTTTTGTATACCATCCAAGAGGGTGAGATTTATTGAGAGATCCTCAGAGAGTGAGAGAAACACTGTAATCCTACTTTCATAGTGGAGATAATTTTCTGGACTAGGTCCCGTGGTTTTTTCCGAGAGGATTTTCCACGTTAAAATTTCCGGTGTTATTTTTCCCTACGCATACACAGTTATTTTCTACGCTTCCGCATAGTGCCCATTTTGGGTTAGCAGAGGAGGGAACAAATACCGTTGTTTCCCAATAGTGGTATCAGAGCCACCAGTTCGAAAAAGTCAGAATCCTGTGAAACTCAAGATGGAAGGAGACATGTTCAAGCTAACTGCGGATAATTACTCTTACTGGAAGCCGATGATGGAAGATCATCTATACTGCAAGGATTTGTATGAGCTGATCACAAATCCGGAAATTCCAGAAGGGAAGACCGAAAAAGATTGGGAGATTCTGAATCGTAAAATAGTGGCTATGATTTGGAAATACATCGACAAAAGCTTGTTTGAGCATGTATCGACTTATACCGATGCGTATGAGTTATGGACAAAGCTTGAATCTATGATTCAAAAGAAGACTCCGAGAAATAAAGCTCACCTTGTCAGACGACTCGTAAAGTTGGAGTATTCTGACGACCTGAATATGATCGAGCATCTCAACACCTTCAAAGGTATTGTGAACCAATTAATGAAGGCAGATATGAAGATAGATGACGAGTTACAAGCTCTTCTACTCCTTAGTTCTCTACCGGAGAGTTGGGACACATTGGTGGTCACTCTCATTAACTCAACACCAGATGGAAAGCTCAGGCTGGATAACATTACAGATAGTTTGCTAAATAAAGAGTCCAGAAGGAAAGAAAGAGGAATGAGTAGTCACTCAGAAGCCAACGTTGTTGAGAATAGAGGAAGGAGTGAACACAAAAGCAAAGGAAAACGTGAAAAGTCACGAGGAAGATTCAAGTCTCGTTCCAAAGGTTTGACATGCTTTTATTGTGGAAAAGATGGCCACAAGAAGCAAGAATGTAGATTCCTGAAAAGAGATCAAAAGAATGGAACTATACACCCTGATGTGATAGATCCCAAAAAGAGGTTGGAAGAAAAGACCACAACAACGGTGGTATCAAATGATGAGAATGTGTTCCTTATCACTGAGGTAAACTATCTAAATATTGCTTTTGATGATTGCACTTGGATAGTAGATACCAGATCATCGTTCCATGTTACTCCTCATGAGGGATTCTTCTCATCCTATCAAAAAAGAGACTTTGAAATAGTGAAGATGGGTAATCATGTCACAAACAAAATTGTGGGCATAAGAGAAGTGACTTTGACGACAGAAAATGGAAACAAACTTGTGCTGAAGGAGGTAAGACATGTGCGAGAAATGCGACTAAACCTTATCTCAGTCGGTAAGCTAGATGATGTTGGAATGAACAACCAGTTTGGAGATGGAAAATGGAAACTTAGCCGAGGAAGCATGATTGTTGCTCGTGGCAAAAAGGAAGGCTCTTTGTATGTCATACTAGGAAAGATATGCAAAGGAGAGACAAATGTTGCTTAAGAAGAAAGTAAGGAGTTGTGGCACAAAAGACTGGACCACATGAGCGAGAAAGGATTAGAGATCCTTGCTTAAGATCATCTCCAGAATATAAAAGGACAACCACTTGAATTATGTGAAGACTGCCTAGCAGGTAAGCAGCACAGAGTATCTTTCCATAAACATGATAATAGAAAAAGAAGAGAGCATATTTTGGATCTTGTGTATTCAGATGTCTGTTCAACATCCGAAAGGTCCCTTGGTGGTGCTCAATATTTTGTTACCTTCATTGATGACCACTCTAGAAAATTGTGGGTCTATCCTTTGAAGAGAAAAGATGAAGTTCTACAAATCTTCAAGGAGTTTCATGCCTCAGTTGAACGTGAAACTGATAGAAAGTTGAAATGCTTGAGAAGTGATAATGGTGGAGAGTATAGAGGTCCATTCGAGCACTATTGCAAGACTCATGGGATCAAACGTGAGAAAATACCTCCCAAGACACCTCAAATGAATGGCGTAGCTGAAAGATTCAACAGAACGATTGCCGAGAAGGTCAGAAGCATGTTGTCTCACGCAAAACTTCCCAAGTCATTCTAGGGGGAAGCCGTGTTAACAGCAACTCATTTGATCAACTTATCACGATCAAGACCATTAAACGGTAAGATACCAGAAGAAGTATGGTCCGGTAAAAAGGCCTCATATCACAACTTGAGAGTCTTCGGATGTAAGGCATCAGTTCACATTATGAAAGATGAAAGAGCAAAGCTCGATGTTAAGGCGAAAGAGTGCATATACCTTGGTTCTCCAAGAGATGAATTTGGTTTCAGATTATGGGATCCTGCAAACAAAAAGATTGTTCGAAGCAGAGATGTGGTGTTCTTTGAAGATCAGAGAATCCAAGACATCAAGAAAATGGAGAAACCAACACTTAAGCTGATAAGTGATCAAAGTCCTATTGTGATGAACAACTTAGGGGGAGAGACTCGTCAAGCTGAGACAAATTAGGAGTTACAACTTGATGAGATGGCTGAAGAAGTAGATCAACCTAATCTGACGGTAGAAGATCAAGCAATTGAGAATGCTTTGCAACAAACCCAATTGAGGCGATCAACAAGGCAGAAGCAACCGTCAAGAAGGTATTTTTCAGATGAATATGTTAATTTTACTGATGAAGGTGAACCTCAAAGCTTTGTAGAAGCAATGGAAATGAAAGACAAAGACAAATGGTTGCAAGCCATGGAAGAAGAGATGCAATCCTTAAAGGAAAATCAGACTTATGATTTGGTAGAATTACCAAAAGAAAGAAGAGCATTACAGAATAAATGGGTGTTCAAGCTCAAGAATGAAGAGAACAACCCAAGCCCAAGGTACAAAGCACGAATTGTCGTGAAGGGGTGCAACCAGAAGAAAGGAATAGACTTTGATGAAATATTCTCACCAGTAGTGAAGATGACATCCATTAGAGCGATTCTCAGTCTAACAGCAACACTAGACCTGGAGATTGAACAACTGGACTTCAAAACAACATTCTTACATGGAGACCTAGAGGAAGAAATTTACATGAAGCAACCAGAGGGTTTTGAAGAACTAGGCAAAGAACACTTTGTGTGTCGTCTGAAGAAAAGTCTCTATGGTTTGAAGCAAGCTCCAAGACAATGGTACAAAAAATTTGATTCCTTCATGATCCAACATAATTTCAAGAAGACCTCCGTAGACCATTGCTTGTTTGTGAAGCATTATGAAAATGGTGAGTCCATCATAATTCTCTTGTATGTTGATGATATGTTGATTGTAGGGAAGGACAAAATTAAAATAGCTGCTCTCAAGAAGGCATTGAGTAAGTCTTTTGCCATGAAAGACCTGAGTGCAGTGAAGAAGATACTTGGAATGAAAATCTCTAGAGATCGTTCTAGAAGAATGCTATGGGTATCTCAAGAAGATTACATTGAGAAAATTCTCAAAAGGTTCAACATGCACAATGTCAAATCTGCTTGTGTTCCAATTGCTGGACATTTCAAACTCAACAAGTTGCAATGTCCAAAGAATGAAGAAGAAAAAGTAGAAATGAACAAGGTACCCTACTCTTCTATCGTGGGTAGCCTTATGTATTCAATGGTTTGTACAAGGCCAGATATTGGCTATGCTGTAGGAGTTGTGAGCAGATTCCTGTCAAATCCAGGAAAGGAGCATTGGAAAGCTGTTAAGTGGATACTAAGATATCTAAGAGGATCTGTCAAAAGAAGCTTGTGTTTTGGAAATGGAGATCTAAAGCTAATCGGATATTCAGACTCAGACATGGCTGGAGATGTCGATTCAAGGAAGTCAACATCAGGTTATCTGATTACTTTTGCAGGGGGAGCTATTTCTTGGCAGTCAAAGCTACAAAAATGTGTGACATTGTCTACTGCTGAAGCAGAGTATGTAGCGGTGGCTGAAGCCTCTAAAGAGATGCTATGGATGAAGAATTTCCTAAGTGAATTAGGACATGATCAAGATGATTATGTGGTGAATTGTGATAATCAAAGTACCATTCATCTAACCAAGAACCCATGTTCCATTCACGCTCGAAGCATATCGACGTCCGATATCATTGGATACGAGAAGCGTTGGATGAGAAGAAATTGAAGATAGAGAAAATCCATACAGACTTAAATTGGTCTGACATGATGACTAAGTCAATACCAACCAAGAAGGTTGAAGATTGTTGTCAAGGTGGTGGTGTCGTGGTACCTTCCAACTAAAGACAGGATGCAATAATGGAATGAAGGATGGAATACCCATTTTTGAGTTTTATGGGGGAGTTTTGTTGGATAAAAACAAAAATGGGACCCATCCACATGCTGAAAACAAGGGTCAATGTTTTCATATACCATATATTGAGGAAGAATGTCTTCCACCTTCATTAAAGCTCCTTAAATTGCTCCAATGCACCAACCATGTTTCTTGTCCTTTCTTCCTTCATTCATTATAAAATGAATGCAAAATGTGCAGCAAAACATAACTCACCAAGAATCAAACGGTGAAGAAAAATTCAAGAGGAAGAAAGAGAGAAAGTCACGGGTACTACCATGAAGAGAGAAACATCACCGAGAGGTGAAAGACACTGTGTAGTAGAAACTGTAAGTGTGCAAAAGAGAGTGTTTTTGTATACCATCCGAGAGGGTGAGATTTATTGAGAGATCCTCAGAGAGTGAGAGAAACACTGTAATCCTACTTTCATAGTGGATATAATTTTCTGGACTAGGTCCCGTGGTTTTTTCCGAAAGGATTTTCCACGTTAAAATTTCCGGTATTATTTTTCCCTACGCATACACAGCTATTTTCTACGCTTCCGCATAGTGCCCATTTTGGATTAGCAGAAAAAAAACAAATAGCGCTGTTTCCAACAAATTTCGGATTCCCAAATCAGTGCCACAGTTTCTAACCCCCTGACACAGGTAAAAGTATTTTCAATTTTAATACTGATAAATGTATTGTTTCTTGGATCCCGGATTCTCGTGCCACTGATCATGTTGCTTCTTCTCTTGGACATTTACATTCTTATGAAAAAATTAATCCTGTCACCATCAACCTACCTAATCTCAAAATAACAAAAGCCACCATAAAACGGAGTGTCCAAATTTGTGATAAAATCTTTTTGAAAGATGTCCTTTTCATTCCAGATTTTTGTTATAATCTTATTTCTATATCAAATTAGTTGCACATAATAACATTCACATAATCTTTACTAACACAACATGTTTTCTACAGGACTCCATAACACACAACAAGATTGGTTCAGTTGAATCACATGTTGGCTTATACATTTTTCGTGATATCAGAGCCACTTCCTCCATCAAATTTTTACAATATCACATCCAAGCTTGGCATCATCAACATCTACGAAGCTTGAGGGGGCTGTCAGACCACATTAAAATCTGATTCACAGTCTCTATAACCACCTTTTGTTGCTTCTGTTTTTCTATTCTTCTTTTTTGTTTTTCGTTTCTTCTTTCTCTTATATATATACATCTTGCTCTCCTGTAATAAACGTATATGCAATATACATAAAGTTTTCTTTTACAGTTTTTCTATGTTTTCTCTTCCTCTGCTCCTAGGTTCGTGTTTAGCAACCTGTTCTTCACCATACATATAACCATGCACGTTTACGGCACCAAGCATGATTGCAGCATACAATTTTCTTCCAGCATAGCTCTTCTATAAGACTTTACCATGAGCATGAAACTAGAAACATCACCGAGTCACTAGCACCGCGAGTAAGAGATCCTGGAAGCATGTGAAAAAGGGGAGAATCAATTCTCTAATCGAATCTATTACGTAATTTTGAGCACATTGCAAAATCGATTCTTTGGTTTTCAGGGGAGAGGCGAATCGATTCACCTTAGCCATTTTGCATTGTTTCAACTCCCATAATTGATTCCTTCCTTGGAGAATCAATCCCTAGCTTCTTCTTCATCACTTTTGTCTTTCAAACTTCAAAAACTCGACCCAATCCAAAAACAAGCAGAGAATGCATAGAAATGTTAAATTGTGAGGATGGTATAAGTAAATTCAAAAACAATGACGTAGCTTTCCCTAGGGATATCCTCACTTCAGTGAGTACAAAGACTTTATACTCAATTGCAAATCAACATTTTGAAATCAATTCAAATCAGCGGATCCAAACACAGTTGACACCCGCTTTTCTATCTGTATGTATTCTTTTGAGAGGATGAATTAATGAATAAATAAATTTAGAAATAAGGTTTATGAATAATTTAATTGATAAATAATTAATATATAATTATTATATATATAAACCAAACAGAGAATCAATCCATAATCGATTAGATCACTCGCCTAGAATCGGTTTCATAAGTGATTCTTTCACCCACATGAACATGAATTCTCTCACTTGTAGAATTCTCTCACTTGCAGAACTCTCTCACTTGCAAAGGTATGTGCTTCATGAATTCTCAGTTTATATTTGAGATAGTTATTTTCTGAATTAGTATGTATTAAATAATATCAACTTTAAAAATGCCTATTTTTTCTTAAAAACATTACTCACTCCAGTTAACAATTTAGTAAACAATAGGCCATTAAAAACATCATAGAAACTTACTAAAATCATTTAGTAAAGTACTCCATTTTGGTACTTTAACAATAAAAAAGGAATGTCAATAATATGAAATATTATAGAAAAACTTAAATATTCCATTTTAATTAATTACACATACATTGTATTGCATGAAACTTGAGATAAGGTTTGACATGTAGCTGAAGGAGTTTTCATTCGCAAACAAGCATTCCAAGACTCAAATCCTATGCTGTTTTTTTTTTCTGCTGAGAACACACGGATTAACTTTTGCATGTGCGCAAACGCGTAAAGTGATGCAAAAAGGGAAAAATATGTCTGCATTTTAAAATTTCAACGAACATTGAAATAAACAAGCACTTACTTTCTCACTCTAAAAAGGTCAAATCTAATCCAAGCACACGCTGTACTATTTTCTTGAACGGTTAAATACAAGTTTGCAATCCTACTAAACCTGTATTAATATTACAAATACAAAAATCAAAGGCAGGTAGATTAAATTAAAAAATAAAAGGTTGCCATATAAGACAGATATCTAGCCCGTTGGAACATAGCATCTGGCTACATTATGATTTAGTCCTATTCAGCACACTTCAGCACATGCTCATTAACAAATTGTTCAAGTACCTTTTCCACCAATCAGGGAAAATCAAGTTCTACCTTACCTACAAATTACTGCACGTTTGCAATTCTTTCTATCTTCTTCCGTGCTTTCTGGTTCTATCGTAGAGTACAGCAATGATATAAAACACATGAAAGATCAGAATGAGGTGCGCTTCTTTGTATATTCTGTATCAATAAATATCACATGAGTCCAAAGATCAAATTCACCTGAATATTT
Source organism: Vigna umbellata (assembly GCF_029865625.1). NCBI lineage: Eukaryota > Viridiplantae > Streptophyta > Magnoliopsida > Fabales > Fabaceae > Vigna > Vigna umbellata. Next base: position 809,346 of record NC_142173.1, on the reverse strand, counting down.
TAGTACCAAAAGTAAAAGTTAAAGATTACAGATTCACATTTATGTAAGCTACTGTAGTTATCAACAATTGAGTTGATATTGGGAGTATCAACAAAATCATAGGATTCTCCGCATAAAATGAGCAACTATTTGGACGTATAACTTGAGATTGGTTTTGATGTTATGACATCATTTTCCGTGACTATGGTAGATGTTGTATATGAAGGACTAATTACTATATTTAATCAATAACCAAGGCGTGTTGTGCGTTTTGCAATCTTAAACACATGTTTTTTCAATCTTTGTTCTTTCCTTTATTTTACTCTATTGTTTTACCCCAACCGTGAAGGACACCGTCAACATCTAAATCCGTAAACATGATCACACTCACAAATAGCACACGTGGCAGCTTTCTTGCTTCACCTAAAATCATACGTTTTGTAAACTCCATGCATGTTGCAGTATATACTTCAGCAGTTCAGCTTGGAAAACATTTTAAAAGTTTGTTTTAATAAAAAAGAGAAACCAAGAGAGGATAATTTAGTATTACGGAGAGGCAAAATACAATATAAAATTGCATAGAAGAACCAGAAAACATAAAGGAATGCTCCAAAAAGAACAAAAATACGTACACTCAATTGGAGGATAATCTACTAGAGGCTAATAATGAACTATTCCAAGCAAATGAAATACTGAAATCTCAAAGTATTTTGTGAAGTTTAATTTTTTTACCAGTGACAGATTTTATCAAGTTGCTGTATTGGAAGGCTGATTTTGGCACAACTCGGCACTCAACATATGATGAAGAAGAGTATCAACCCTCTGGCTTCGTGTTTTAGTGCTGCAGCAATAATGTTAAGAGTATAAGATCACCATCAATATACCTTCAAATAACATCTGCTTCTAAGTTCAATTAGTCTTTTACAAGGTATTAGATCGTGATTAAGTGGTAAGAAATTCAATCATTATCGTTTCATTCCTCAAAATTAACTAAATTTAAGCATAAGGTATAATGAGCCTTTGTATATATACATTTCAAGCCAAAGGGATTTTGTTTCAGGAAGCATGTTTTGAATATGAAACTATTCTCATGCCTTCATCTTACAACTTAGAGCGTTTAGGATGAGTTGGTTCAATACACGTAAAGATCTAATTTCGAGGTCTAGGATTCCCACATTGGAAGTATGGAATTCTAGTAGGGTATAAGGCCCTGAGCTCTCAAACTACAAAAGGTAGCTTTTGTTTTGTAGTTATTCCAAGGTTTTTATCAATTGGTATCAAAATCTTCCATCACGTCTCAGAGCTAAAAACAAGAGGCACAAATGATGACATCGGATTAGCAGGGTTCACTCAGGGCTAGTCAAAGGTCAAGCGCACTGCTAGCCTGCCTCGGCATCAGGGAAGTGCAGTCTGGTGGGAAGTTAGGATCCAATTACAACGTATGGGACATAGAGTCGCATGGAATTATAGGATTCTAGTGTGGGGCTTTATAAGACCTTGGATTCTCCAACTACAATAACTAGCTTTTGTGGTGTCGTTCTCCCAGAATTCTTATTAATATAAAAGAGCATCTTATTTTGTGCTTTGAATCCACAAAAAAATTGAAAGCTATACATACCCAATAGACCGTTTTCGATATTTATCTCCTTCAACATCCTGTATATAGATGAAAAATATACAACAATCAGTAACTGATGAAAAACACCAATTAGTAATTCGATAAAATATAATACTAAACACAGAAATCACATACAATACAGCAGTATACTTGCTGTCTTAAAGACAAAAGTCTCCTGCAAATAGTGCCTCACCCACAAACAGCAAATAACAACATACTTTTATTATTAAGATACCTAGTGAATAACAGCCATCGGTTATTTTCTCCCAATAACTACCATCATTTAGTTTCTAAGAGAATACAGAATCACCAATACAAAATGAGTTATTTCCTGTCATACTCAAAATAATAATTATATCAATCAATCAGTGGATCGTTACTAAACTTTGGTTCTCAAATCCCATCAGAAAGAGAACAAAATCATGTAGAAATCGAAAGCCACTTTTACATTCAATAAGAGACTTTACAAAGTTATCTATGGAGCTGTGAAAGTTTGTAATGCGGACGTTTACTTCAGAATCAAGTAATAAGCAACTCCCAAAGTGAGGGTAAATAAAAACTGGAAAAAGATGGATAAATACCCAACATAGTTTCAACATCCATCTAATCCTCCAATTTTATTATTTTTTAAGTGACTAAAAACACTAAGAAACAAAAACCTGAAAAAATAATAAATATAAAAACTTAAAGTGAGTATTGCTGGGGTGCTTTGATAAAATGAGGGGTCTATGTATTTTTTAGGTTTAATTGCTTCCTTTGTCCCAGTTTGGTTGAATTGTGTCAAATTCATCCTCATTTTTAAAAAAGTTTCATTGTCATCCTCACGTGGTGTAAAAGTTTCATTGTCGTCCTCACGTGGTGTAAAAGTGTCAATTGAATCCAAACATAGAAAAAAATTTGTGTCAAAGTAGTCATTTTTCCTATATATCTGTGTCTTCCTTTCATACAATCAAGTACAGATATTCATTTTACCTTATCCAATTTAAGGCTTTTCATAGCTCCAGAGAAGTGACATATGAAAGGAAGACACAGAGATATAGGAAAAATGACTACTTTGACACAAATTTTTTCTATGTTTGGATTCAATTGACACTTTTATACCACGTGAGGACGACAATGAAACTTTTTTAAAAATGAGGATGAATTTGACACAATTCAACCAAACTGGGGACAAAGGAAGCAATTAAACCTATTTTTTATTATTATCACTCATAAAAATGTGTTAGGTTCATATCAAGTTTCAATGATACCCTTTACGCACTAAAATTAGTAAAACATCTACTACACAGATGCATTGATAAAATTAGGATAATGATTGTCGCATACAGTAGGGCGTGTGGATAATTACGGCTATTAAAAAAAAAAAGTTGCAGGGAGACTTTGTTTTCATGTGGCAGACAGAGGAGTCTGTGATCGAGTGAGTACCATTACTTATTAGCATTGGAATTATTTGTGATCAGAAATAACAATGCCAAATAAGTTTGTTTGCCATTTTCCAGAAGCAGTAACTAATAAGTAGTAGCCAACCACTGATTTAAAATAACAGAATGGCAAAAGTTGCATTATTTGTTTGCAATCATTGCATTTGATATGAATCACTCTACAAAATTTGGTGCAGCTGTTTACAATTTATCGTTTAACTGAAATACTTATCATTTATTAGTCAACACTTAAACACAACTGCTTAAAAGACTTAGCCATTTATAATTCCTTATTGGTAAGAGTTCACTGTTAAATACAAACCTTGTTCGTTCCTTCAGAACTTTCCGAAGACTCAAGATCCATTTCAGCAAAGAATGCCTCCAAGACAAAAGCAATAACCTGAAATGCAGGGAAGGAAAAATCATTTCCAACTTATTAAGCATAAATAATGTGTTAATATGCTACAATTTAAGCAATGGTATTTCCTTTGATTAATCATAACAATATTAACATTTTTTAGTTTGACTTAGACTCTATGATGGATACGATACACATGTCATATACACTTATTTTAAAAATAAGATGTGACAAATACATATTTAAAAATCAATAAAATCTTCAAACATGATAAATATATAATTTCAATCCTGATATCCAAATTAAATCACAATTCTTAGATATTGCCAAAATAAAAATTATAAACTTCGTTACTATAAAAATATTTGAGCTTCATAACTTTGGATACTTCATAAAAGCGTAAGTATCCTAGAGTATCGTCACATATATACTGGAGACGGATATGGATACATTACACTAATTGAAGTATAACCACATAAGAGTTAAGACCTAACTCAATTCTAAAGGTAAACTCTTGTGATGAGGAGTGCCTAGATCAATACCAAGAAAGTCATGGTTGATTTTTGAAATGATGAGATGGCCTAACATAAGATCTATGATATGTCATCCTCAGCCTAACTCAATTCTAAAGACTATCTCATGCAATAAGGGTTGTCTAAAGCCTCATTGGTCAAATTTATAGTTAATCTGTGATCTCAACAAAAAATGACTCCTTGTTAATGCTTTCTGTTAAATAAACTATTGTAAAGAATTTCAATTGTGCATGTCCATACGAGAAACATTGTAACTTCTCAATGTTCTCATTCCTGGATATAATTCGTATTCCATAAAACTGACAAGGTATCAGATAAGGACAGAGTAAACCATACCAAGTTCAAAAGCAGCAAAACAGTAACTAAGTAGAAGCTAATGAAGTACAAATAAGTCCACGCAGTCCCAGTTAGTTCCGTGTAACTCTGAAATAGAAAACCAAAGAACCTATCCGTTAGGAAAATATGGAAATTATAATTTCAGAATACCAAAGATGAAGATATCACACAATAATTGATTAACAAAACCAACAGATATGACATAACTCATGCAGGAAGTAATCTGTGCATATTTTGGATTATTGTTCATTACAATAAGTGTTCTACAAACAACCAAGAATTGAAACGAATTATGCACAAAATGCTTGCTACTTATAATATTATTCAATTAATCTTTACTTGATCATTAGGTTTCTTCAACAAAGATGGGATATGGCCGTTGACTGAAGTCTACAACAGGGACCTACTGTCTAACAAAAGGACAAGTCTGGAATTCCTAGACAACGCCTTTTATTGCCATGTTAGCATGAAAGATAAATGAATCCATAAATTTGTAAAACACCACAACTTCAAAAAATATATACAACGGGAGGGAACTGACAGCATTTACCCCGATACCCGATTATAGTCCCTAGGGATAGAAAATGGATAAATAATTTTAATTCAGGTTATAACATTATAGATTGAAATAATCCATTTATCCATTTTGAAATATTAAAAATTCAATTGAAAAATTGAATCTACCATGACCTATTTGATATAAATCTATACATTTAGAATTTTTTCAAGGATGATAACCAGTGGATCCCCAAAAATAATACTACCTTTGGTTCTATATATAAGAAACAAATACCTAATTCATCATCACTAGAAAAAAGTAGTTAAATTGGTTGGTTTTATTAATAATTTCTTAAATTTAAATTTTATTTCAAAAATGCACGTAGAATTAAATGGCTCAAGGGATGGTCATATTTAATGACAATTCAATTAATTATTTATCAATCGATAGGAATGCCATTACATTAATGAAAAATAAACGCAGCCACTTTAATGATTAATGAGTTGATATCTCATTGATATAATTTCACAATAATGTAAGGGCATAAAATGAAATTAACAATTAATGCATTTGAAATTAATCATGTCTTTTTAAATTTATTTTGTAAAATAATTGAAACAATGTTTTAAAATATATTTTTTGGAAATTTTACAAATAAATCAAGATTTAAATATGAAAAAATTAGATTGAGTTCGTTTCATCCATTAAGTATTGATCAAATCATCCATTAGAATTTTGAATTAATAAACAAATCATTAACTATTGGTAAAGTTGAATAGATAGATGGATTCAATCTAATTTTTTATGGTAATCAATGAATTATATGCATTTACCTATGGATGGATTGATTTGTGAGAGTCACCCTTAATACTATGTACAGAGTGGTCTAAGATATGTCGTAAACTGGAATATATAAATGTATGTGTGTTCACAAGTACTATAGTTAGCATATCAAGTTTCTCTCATATAGCCAGCTTACATTGGATAATGTTAGTAGGATATTAAGTTTACTGATAGAAGCTGTTAGAACATTATAGAGATTTTTCTGAAATTATTTCTATAGGGCTAGAGGTCTATATATATAAATAAAGGGTGATGTATTATTTCAAATTTAATCAAGTCGTAAAGACTTTGTTCTTGTATTTTTAGTAAAATACTACTGGGACCAGAAATTTAATCAAGGCAAATCGTTATAAAACAAATAAATATATGTCACTTGCCAACGTTGGCTAGCCTGCAATAACTATTAGTCTAATTACATAATCAAGAACCAACAGATCACAGTGTAAGTCAAAAAGCATATATGTGACAGCATACATACCGTCATCACTTCATCCCAGGTTGCCGTGACAAGAAAATTGAAAAGTGTCACTATTCCATTAGGGTAATCATTGAAATTGAAAACCAAATAGCTATTTTCTGTCAAGAATGACACTCCAAGAACATTCATTTAACCTAGCAGTTATTCCATTTGTTCACAGCAAGCGATTATTCCATTTAAGAAGCAACATAAATACTAGTGTTAAATTCAGCCCTGGATGTTGACCAAATGCAACCATTCCCCCCAAAGGAAAAATGTCATATTTAGTGAGCACAATGAAGCTACACGGGCTTAAAATTTGTATGGGTGCGAAGAAAGATATTATTATTACCAGATCCGATCAACCATTAAAAGCTACAGGAAACAATTTTATAGATGATAAAAGGATACTCATTTTCAGCAAGAGCTGTTGATTCCAATTCCGGGTTTCCAGCATTAACAATTCCACCAAAAATCTGCAGAAACAAAGATACAACAGGAGTAATTTTATTAGAAAAAAAATGAATTACATTAGTACAGAAAAGCAAAATAAATCCTCAATTTAACATGTAAATATATGTAGAAAATTATCAATCACTACTAGCATTTTACTCACCTGAACACCAAGCGAACAATAAATGCATAAGACACAAAATATGATCCCTAGGTATGGCATCAAACTTGGTATGAGAGTCAAGAAAGTTGCTACAAAGGCTCGGTATCTCTTGACATGCATTAGGAGTCTTATTAATCTCAACATTCTTGCAAGAAGAAGGTAACGAATCCTGTAAAGGAACGGGCAAAGCAATGGGTAATAGCATCTTCAAATAAACGCTACAAAACCAATGGACAAATATTATTGGCACAACTTCCCATCTTCAAATGAATATACTATTTTTTAGACATGGTAGTAACGAAAATGGTTGTTGTATCAAACTTCATTTTTCTTTAATTCTATTTTTAACCAAGAATGCTACATCCCTTTTTGAATAAAATGAAATTAGATCTACCACACCATAATACGTACATTAACGTTGGCACCTATTACATATTAACCATAGATAACCTTTCGTTCTTTTAGATAAGCACAAATAATAATAATCCAGTGAGAAATCGAAAGTAAAATTGGATAACTAAATAGAACCTAAAAGTACTGCATCTTTCCCAAGGGAAAATAATTAATAATGACAGGGTTTAAGTTTTAGGGAGAGAGTTTCTGTGACTATGATAATGAAGGTAACGTAAACACCAACATAATTAGAATTGAGAATAGATTATGCAGCTTAACTCAAACCCACAAGTTTACTGCTCAACTTATATAAGGGCTACTTTGTCTAAATAAATGTGCAGCAGATGTGGAATCCTAATAAGACTCCACACTGGAGATTTTGAATGTGAAGTTTGAAAAAAATAAATCTCTGGATGGCCCAGCATTAGGAATAGGATATATTGGGAAAGTACCACTTATAATTCCAGGGCATTATTATTGCAAATGTTGGTTGCTGTTAGGAAAACAGTAAATCCAAGTGCCACTTTTTCATTAATCGATTGCACTAACTGGCATGTAGTCATCCAGTGTTACGTATCTAATAGATTGTTATCAGTGGTTTCTGCAGTGGCTGGTGGCTTGGTTCAGGTGGGATGGCTTCAATGGAGTAGGGGTGCACAATGAAGGTAAGTCAAAGGACGAAATAAGACCTGGAAAATGAATCCCTGACATGCTCACCGGAGAGGTTGGGCACCAAGAATTACTAAGAAATGAAGGCTGACGCAGAAAAAGCTGAAGAGACCCCCAAATTAGAAGATCTCTATACCAAGTTCAAAGGAAAAATCTAGAATCTTATTTTTGGATAGTCTGTTGTAATTTTTTCAATAATCACGTTACTATTATAGAATATTCAATGGCTTTGGTAATGAATACGGTCAGACAAGCGCACTGCCACCTTTAATGGCATTTTCCTTCCCAATCACGTTTTTCACATCTACAAGACTCAAACCTAAAACCTTGTTTAAGGGATCAAGTTCAATACCTTCTTGCAAACCAACTAAGCCTTATAATTAATTTCCCACAATACAGCCAATCTGTTGGAATAAATCTATATATCTTAAGTATATCTCCAAATAAGAAAATATGGTTGCAAATCAAATAAGTATGATTAAATGGAAAACCATAAATTCATAATAGCTCAAAATAAAACCATGATAAAAATAAAAAATAGAAATTTTTCAAAAAGATAATTCCTCCAAGATTAAATGTTTAAACATAATGTTCACACTATTTGGCCAGTGGATATTAGATAATGCACAAAATTCAGCTTTATACGTTTTGTATGGTTTTAAACAACTAACAGAGAGGTTTAAAGCATCAACTTAGTAAACGCAAAGCTCCATGTATAATATCTCTCCAACATTTGTCAATAACTCTAATATTATTTGAATATCATAGATGAGAAGACAATACACCATTACTATGGCTGAAGGACTGCTCGGTGAAATAAATCCCAAAAAGTGCAACATTAAGCATTATGTTTCATACAGTAATTTTGGAATTATGAACCAAAAACAGAAATCTAAAACATTTGAATATTCATAGTCAAAGTGATAGCGTGAGATAGGATGACAAACAGTAGGATGGTGATGTGAGAGTTTTAGAGTGGCAGAAAGGGAATGAGATATGCAGAATTAAGAATAGCAGTGAGAGTGCAAAATAAGAGAACTGAGCAATTCTCATTAGAAGCAGTGTTGTCTTATATAGGCTTGTACAGAAGTATAACAAAAACAACTAACATAACAGAGTTTTTGGATTATACACAATACTCCTCCTTAATCCAAACTTTTCAAACTTCTAACACCAACAAGGCTTCTCAAACTTTCGAATCTGCTTTGTCTCAAAGCCTTGGTGAAGATATCTGCAATTTGCTCTTCAGTGGGGCAATACTTCAATTCCAATTTACCTTTGCTAACATGATCTCTTAAGTAATGAAATTTGGTCTCTATGTGCTTGCTTTTGCCATGAGAGACTGAATTCTTTGAGAGATTGATAGCCGATTTGTTGTCCACAAGAAGTTGTACTGGTTTCTTGTATTCAATCTACAACTCATCAAGGATAGCCTCCAGCCAAGCACTCTGGCACGCAGTTTCAGCTGAGGCAATATACTCCACTTCACACGAGGAGAGGGCAACAACGCTCTACTTTCTTGAACACCAGGATATTGATGCTCCTCCATACTTAAACAGATAGCCATGTGTGCTTTTTCTCTCCACTTGATCACCACACCAGTCCGAGTCACTCCAGGCCTCTAAGACTTTCTCCATGCTACCAGATCCTTTAGGAAAAAACAATCCAAAATCTGTTGTTGTTTTCAAGTATCGCAGGATGTGCTTGGCAGTGGTGAGGTGTGTGTCTGGGATCACTCATGAATCTACTCACCAACCCAACTGCAAATTTTATGTCTAGTCTGCTATTACATAAGAATCTGAGTGATCCTACAATTTGTTTGAATAGAGTTGCGTCTACCTTCTCTTCTTCCAACTTGGACAACTTCAAGTTTGCCATAATAGGAACTGAGGTTCCGTTGCAGTTTAGCATGTTAAATCTCTTCAAAATCTCATTGATATATCTCTTTTGATGAATCAGGATTCCGACTTCATTCTGAACAAATTCCAGACCGAGGAAATAAGTCAAATAGCCAAGATCTGTCATATCGTATTCCTCTTTCATTCGTTTCTTGAATTCTGCGATTTCCTCCTCAAAATCTCCAGTTACAAGGAGGTTGTCAACATATAAGCATATCAGTAAGGTGCCTTGCTGTTTGGGTGATTTTACATATACCCCAAATTCAACTGGACACTTCCGAAATCCCATTCTGAGAAGCAATGCATTTATGTGATTGTTCCATGCCCGGGGTGCCTGCCTGAGTCCATACAAGGCCTTGTATAGCCTATACACTTTCTGTTCTTCACCTTTCTTCACAAAACCAGGTGGCTGTCTGACAAAAACTTCTTCCTCCAATGGTCCATTCAAGAAAGCTGATTTGACATCCATTTGGTGGATCTTCCAGCTTCTCAAGTTTGCCACTGCAACAACCAGTCTTACAGTTTCCAGACGAGCAATCAGTGCAAAGACATCAGTAAAGTCTATTCCCGGTTTCTACAAGAAACCCTTTGCCACCAACCTAGCCTTCAACTTTGCAATGCTTCCATCGGGTTTATACTTAGTCTTGAACACCCACTTGACTTCAATGGCCCGTTTATTCTATGGAAGTTCTACCATTTCCCAAGTCCGATCTTTTTCTATAGCTTTCAATTCCTCCATCATGGCCTCCTTCCACTCTTTCACGTTGACAGCTTGTTCCCAAGAGAGAGACTCAGCATCAGCAAGATAGGCGAAGTGAATAAGTTCACCTGAGTCTGCAACTTCACTGTCAGCGAAGATCTCATGATCTACAAGCCTTGAGGAGGGAAACCTTACTCGTTGAGATCTTCTGTTGTTGTTCTCTGACCTTGCATCAGCTTGTTCGACTTCATCAGACTTCTTCTCATCCACATAGCTAGACACCACAAAACTTGGCTTCACCACAACTTCTGTTTTATTCCAGTCAAACGTGGCAGTTTCATCAATCAGCACATCTCTGCTAATAACTATGTGATTCTTCTTAGGATCATACAATTTGTACCCATCAGTTGGATGCTAGCCAACCAGAATCAAAACTTCACTTTTATCGTCCAATTTCTTCCTCTTTTCATTTGGCACGTGCTTGTAGCAAACTGATCCGAAGACCCTCAGGTGACTTGCCGATGGTTTGAATCATGACCAAGCTTCTTCAAGTGTTGTGCCTTCCAGAGATCTTGTTGGACTCCTGTTGAGTAGATAAGCTGCAGTGGAGGCAACTTCTCCCCATAGAAAACATGACAGATTCTTCCCTTTGATCATGCATCTCGTCATATCCAACAAAGTTTTGTTTCTCCTCTCAGCAAGACCATTGTGCTGAGGTGTATATGGAGCTATCACTTCGTGCACAATTCCCTTGTCCTGACATAATTCATTCATCTCCCTCGAGTTGAATTCTCCACCACCATCTGTTCTGAATGTCTTGATCTTCAGTGTCATTTGTCTCTCCACCATGGCACAAAATTTAAGGAAATATGAGTAAACTTCCTTCTTTTCTTTAAGCAAGTAAACCCACATTTTTCTAATGTATTCATCGACAAAGAGAAGGAAATATTTGTTACCTCCAAGTGTTTGCACATCAATCGGTCCACACACATCAGAACAGACCACTTCCAGAGGCTGCTTGGCCCTTTTATTCACAACTTTCCTGAATTCTTTTCTGGGTTGTTTCCCCACAGCACATCCTTCGCAGATCTTGTTCAGTGTAACAATCGTGGGAACGCCTTTCACCAAATCTTTATCCTTCAATTGACTTAAACTCCTGAAATTTAAATGCCCATAGCGATAATGCCATAGCCACTCTTCTTCTCCAGCACCTGTTCCAGCCAAATACTGAACCTCTGTTGCATTTAAATTTACCTTGAAGGTTCGGTTTCGAGAAAGGGGGGCCTTGAGCATCAGCCTCTGTTTTTCATCAAACACTTCAATGTGTTTTTGCTGCATTGTCATAGTGTACCCCTTCTCCAGAAGCTGTCCAAGACTCAAAAGATTGCTTTTCATAGATGGGACGTATAACACATTGTGCATATACGCAACTCTTCCATCTTTTCGCGTAATCACCACCTTGCCAGAACCTTCAGCCTTGATAATGCTGTCATCCGCGAAGCGTACCGTTCTTTTTATGCTCGTATCCAAGTCGAGTAACCAATCCCTTTTGCCTGTCATGTGATTAGAGCAGCTCGTGTCCAAGTACCACGAGATTTCATCATTTGCATGGCATGTTTTTCCAGCAAGCGACACATAATCTACCTGCCTTGTCTTTCTCTGACATTTGTCCGTCACCTCCTTCGTCTTTTGAACACACACCGCCTGTGGGGTCTCCAGCTTTCTTTGTTTTTATCATGCCTTACAACGCTCATCAGTAACACATGGTCTGAATCCAATTCGCAATCTTCCTTCGCTAGATTTGCCTCAACATTCTTACTTTTCTTAGCAGTCTCATTGTGCCAACATTCAGATGAGTAGTGTCCGTATTTATTGCATGTAAAACACTGTATATTTCTCTTATCGTAATTCTTTCTACCTCTTCCTCTGGACTTTCTTCCACCTCTACTATTTCCTTCTCTTTGTTCGTTGCCGCTTTCTTCCACGCGATCTTCCTCTACCTCTCTCAGTACCACGATTCTTGAAATTTTGACTGCTCTTAGCTTGCAGTGCTTGATTCGTACTTTGTATTGCACTCTTTTCTGTCGTCCTTCTCTCGATCAGGCGTTGTTCATGTGCTTCAAGAGAGTTCTGTAACTCTTCCACTCTCATCATTTCCAAATCTTTGCTTTCTTCTATCGCTACAACAATGTGATCGTACTTGGGTGTCAACGTTCTCAAGATTTTCTCAACGATCTTCTTATCTTTTACCACCTTATCACACGCCCGCATTGCGTTAACAACGACTTGAATTCTGCCAACATATTCTTCAATGGTTTCTTGCTCTCCCATACTCAAGAGCTCGTATTGCCTCTGCAGCGATTGTAGTCTAACCTTCTTCACCTTTCCTGAATTCCCATATCCATCTTGTAATATGTCCCAAGTTTCCTTGGCTGTTACTGCTTTTGACACTTTCTGAAAAATTGTCGCAGAAACACACTGGTGCAGCAGCACGCGTGCCTTGCAATCCAGTTTCTTGTTTTCTTTATAGGTTTTCTTCGCTTCTTCCGAGTCCCACTTTGTGGGTTCTTTAAAACCTTTCTTTACAACTTCGTCAACTTCTTGGAATCCCAGGATGGCATCCATCTTCACACACCAATCATCATAGTTCTTACCATCAAACACCGGCAAGCTGCTCTGGATTATCCCCGCCGTTACTTCTCAACAGAACCCTTCTTCAGTCAATGAGTTTCTTGATTTTTCGATGCTACACCAGGTGATCGAACCTTGCTCTTGATACCACTGATAGCGTGAGATAGGATGACAAACAGCAGGATGGTGATGTGAGAGTTTTAGAGTGGCAGAAAGGGAATGAGATATGCAGAATTAAGAATAGCAGTGAGAGTGCAAAATAAGAGAACTGAGCAATTCTCATTAGAAGCAGTGTTGCCTTATATAGGCTTGTACAAAAGTATAACAAAAACAGCTAACATAACAGAGTTTTTGGATTATACACAATAGTTCATACCATTCTCCATTTGCAATAAAAGGAAGAGCATCATCAGGTACAGCAAAAGTTACAGTTTCTCCAATGACTGCAAAATTTAGAATTATCAGTCAGTACAACATAGCAAGTGATTAAAAACTAGAGTTTCCAATAAAAATACAAATCCAAGGCCTAAAATTAATGCAACATATTATGAACAAGAATAGCAGATTCTAGACACCTAACATTACACAACATCAAATCAAACCTTTTCTCACTAGGTGAGGTCAGCTACATAGATCAAATGACATCATAATATTCTGTAGTAAATCATCTCTATTAAAAAACTATTGACCTTAAATTCCTTCTGCGTGGTTTTGGCCTATTTCTCTTTCCTCTCTCTTATCTAGGGTTTCCAATTTCTCTCCACATACTCAAACCATCTAAGGCAAACTTTATTCTATACTAGGTGCTACACCAACTAACTCTTATGCCTTCATTCCTAATATTTTACTTTTGTTTATTTTATCTGTTGACTCAACAAAGATTCTCATTTTTTATTCGCCAGTTGACTTTTTATTGCCCAACACTCAATATCATACAGTACCAGAGGTTTTAAAATTCACCAAAATGAAATTCAGAGGTCTTGTACAATACTTTTCCTTAAGCTTGTACAATACTTTTCTGTCAAATATAATACTCAAACTACTGTATGTAATTTAGCCCAACTAAATCCTACTGTTTACGGTTTCCTCTATTTCCATACATCCCAGACTACCACTACTATTTCTCAGAATCCCATGATTTATGCTGCAGTTAATATTTTCCTGTACAGTTTTAATTACATAATTAGGAGATTTAATTGCATTTCATATTTAAGAGGATAATTAGGAGGATTAATAGACTGACAGTATATTTTATAATTATTGTATAGGATCATTGATCTTGAATTGTCGGGATAGATTAATTCAATCATAAATTAGGATTTTCAGTTCTAATGTCTTTGCATTCTGTTTAAGAGCAATTGGTCCTCTATGAACAATATTAGAAACAGTTTTTTTCTGACACTATTTCATGGTACGGATTTTAAAAAACTGGACTATGTTACTACACATTTCCTTTTTCACTAGCACATAAAACCAAGTAAACATCCCTTATAGTTATTGAAATGAAAGCAACCATATGAGTGACTCTAATTACAATAATGCTAAGGATGCTAGAAAATTTTTGATTTTTGAGTTTTGGAGAAGCTAATTTCAATTTTTCTTTTAGAAGGAGCTTATTGATAAATTTGTTCAAACAGACCCCTCAATCTAATCCAAACTACTTTTAATCTGATTGAATTGGATTGAATTTGGTTTTGTATTTCAACAGAACCAAACTAAACTGGAATATCTCCTTCTCATGGTAAGGAAAAAGAACAAATTCTTTGCATTCAACCACATGTTTAAAGAGCAAAAAGTATTCAAGCACCATAATAAGTTACCAATTATCACCGTGATAACAAAATCAAAGCGATTTTGACCATCCCGCCAGTAGTTCTCAAATCCATATGCATAAACCTTTAAAAGCATTTCTACTACATATATCCACCCTGAAAGAAAGCAAGGAATGATCATATGAGAAAGCAAAAGCATAACATTTTGTGCATTACAATAAAATAAAATGCACCAAAGCAAAATAAAGAATCCCCAAAGTTGTCAACAGTATTTGAACCAACAATAATAAAAGGGATACCACATTCCCATAACTGATTTTATTTCTCGTGCACTGAGCACAGATAAATATATAAAATCAAGCTATAGCCTAAAATTCTGTGCTACAATTATTTGTTCATGCAAGCACAAAAGCATGTCATGTAAAACTGAATAAAATAGAAGAAAATAAAAATCTCAGCAAAAGCTAATCCCTATGAGATGCATTTATAAGTGAGATTCACTCAGTTCTTTTTTCTTAAAAACATGCTTCCTGAATAAAAAGTTTTAGTTTACTTAGAACCCAAAAAAAACAAGAATTCTTAGTATTTATTCTCATAGAAAACAACTATTAAAAAATTATAACTTGATAAACAAGATAGAGACAAACTCACTTACGCTAATTCTTTTTTCTTAGAAGTATGCTGTCTGAATAAACAAATTTTAGTTTTGTTAAAACCCAAAGAAAAAAGAATTCTTAGTATTTAATGTCATAAAAAGCAACTATTAAAAACTTATAACTTTTCTTGATACACAAAAACAGAGACAGAGATTATTTACTTGTGGTTTACTTTCATATCCAATATTTTTGTTGGTTAATCTCTTTACATTATACTTTAAATATTGTTGTAATTTAAAAGGTTAATTTAAGAAATTATTTTAGTTTAGTTAGAGAGATTTGTTTTATGTAGTTTTCAAGGTAATTTGACCTTGGAATGCTCATTCTGC
Organism: Vigna umbellata; assembly: GCF_029865625.1. Taxonomy (NCBI): domain Eukaryota; kingdom Viridiplantae; phylum Streptophyta; class Magnoliopsida; order Fabales; family Fabaceae; genus Vigna; species Vigna umbellata. The sequence continues at coordinate 793,638 of NC_142173.1, read as the reverse complement.
CGTAGAAGGGCTTTTCTTTTAACAATTATTTCTAAATACCAGTTATCCCTTTTCCATCAGCACCTCAGAGACCCATATCTCTTTCAACCACCTTTACTACTATTCCTGACTTTTTTTTTTCTCACATTGTCTCGTATTTTTTCAAAATAAATAATATCAAAATCAACCAATCTATATCAGAAATTACAATTTATATCAATCAAAGAAATTTGGAAATCTTTATTTTCTCTTGTCTGTTTTTAACCCTGCAATATTGAAAAATTAATGTAAACTATACTAAATATCCTGGCTCTAAAACATCTCCTGGCCATAATATATAAATCTTACTTAAACATTCAAAATAATATAGTATATTCTTTTACATTTGAAGCAGAGGATTTGAGTCGGGGGAGCTTAACTACTCAATTCAAGCTATCTAAAATGATATTTTTTTGCTTTAAAAAATCAGCAGCATCTTGTATCGTACAAAGAAGGACTTCACTACAAGATCAAAGAAATGACAACTAAATACACAGTTTAGATGTCCTTACCAAAAATGAACTCAACCACTTGCCACACCTTTTGACCAGAATTGTTTTCTATATCAAGCTGCAATGTGAATTAATACAAAATTTGAATAAGTAACAACATACACATCAGAAAAACTGTTTCTGATAATATTTATAGAAGAGCAATTGCTCTTAAATAGAATACAAAAACCTTAGTAACGGAAGATCCTAATGTATGATAGACACAATCTATCCCTATAATTCAAGATCATGGTGTTGTACAATAAATTAAAGTATACTTGCAGCCTATTAACCCTCCTAATTATAGAATGTAATTAAATCTCCTAATTCTGTAATTAAAATTTGTTGGAGATCCTACGTCTTCTATGAATAAGGTTAGAATACAACATATAAGTGGAATGCAATCCTCATTCTAGAAGCTAGTTTTGTAAGGTTAAATTATGCGTGAACTCACTTACTAAGATGATATCAATTTGGGGTATTCCTCAATGAGAGGAGGTGCGTTAAAAATCTCATATCGACTAAGAATAAGGTTAGATTATAATATATAAGTGGAATGTAATTCTCATCTACAAGTCTGTTTTGTGGTGTAAATGAAGGGATTATGACAATACATAAGCTAGGAGTAACAAGTTGAGGACCTTACAGACATGGCACATGTTCAAATACATATCACCAAAGAAAACTCTGGAATATAATATAATATCATACTTCAAAATCACAAAGAACAAGGTGCATTTTTGTTCACCTGTTTAGATTGTAATTATCTTTGATAAACATACCCAGACAACATTTACTAAGTTTACTGAAACAATCAATTATCTAGGTTGCAGAGTCCATATCATCTACCATCACTAAACGGCTTGAACTTCTCATTCCAGATCTTGTTTCGCGGATGATGCAACTATTATGAGGAAGATTGTCTAATAATATAGAATAGATAGGACCTACTCACCTTACAATTTACTTTTACCAAAAGAGTTGAGACTCACTTTTTAAAAAAAAAAAACATGTGACCTCCCCTTTTTGTGCTTGAAAGTACAGGGGAAAGGTGCTTTTTTTTTTAGCAATACAGGTTGGTCCTTCCAATGTGACATTAACATTTAAATCACGCATTTAATATGACGGTGTTGGATAATTTATAAAAGAACATAACATTTATTTTTAGCATGAAAAGTTTGTGAGACTGTCTTATTGATCTTTGCATAACCTTAAATTCTTAATATAAGAAGATGTCGAATAATATCTTCATTATTTCTAATAGAGTAATTTAGGATATCTTAAAGTGTTGCTGATAGGATGTAAGGTAGGGGTAATGATAAGGGTTGAAAAGTGTAGGAGAGGAGAAGAAAGGCAGGGGGAACTGAGGCCGAACGGTATTAACCGTTAAAGTACCGAATAGTGAAGGACCGAACGGTTAAGGAAGTGGGGGAAGGAGCCGATCGGTTGAACAATGGAAATGTTGTGTCTCGGTTTGGGAAGGTTTCTGTTATAAGGGGGAGAGGGTCAGAGCCGCTATAAATAGATCTCCTGTAACTCTATTTTGGATATTGAGTGAATTCTTTGTAAAGACAGGCTTTGGTCTAAGGAGGGAGGTTAAGCTCTCGTAGAACGATATACTTGTACATTGATTCATTGGTTAATACAAACCCAAATTCTTTTTGTTTTGTTTCTTGCGAATGTGTTTGTGAGAGTGTTCTAGAGGTTTCTTTTCCCATAAACCTAACAATTGGTCCGACCTGCCGGATCAAGGAGCGCGAGATCCAACTGGGCAAATTGAATGTCATGGAGGGAAGAATGAATGCAGTGGAAGGGAAACTGGCGGCGGCGCACAAAGATTTACAAGAATTGATGAGGATGATGGGAACGCGAGCCAGACAAATAGTTGGAAATTCGGATGGAAGCCAGGGATCTGTCAACGGAAGAGGGGAGGACCGGTGAGAGGAAGAGGAAGGTGCGAGAGGGGATGAATGCCATGAAGTGCAACCCAGCTGGAAGAGGAGAGTAGATTTACCCTTTTCGAAGGGCTTGATCCGCTGAACTAGATAAATCAGTCTGAGAAATTCTTTGAAATCCAAGGGGTGACGAAACCAGAGAAAGTGCAGTTGGCATACATTAGTATGGAGGGTAACGCCAGTTATTGGTTCAAATTTTGGAAAGAAAAGGCCAAGAATCATTCTTGGGAAGGCCTGAAAGAAGCGATGATCTACAGGTTTGGAGGCAAGAATAGGGGTGGCATTTTCGAGAGGCTGGTGGCGATAAAACAAGTGGGTACTATGGAAGACTATGTGCACGACTTTGAAGTATTGGTGGGACAGACCAAGGGAATTTCAGATGAACAATTGTTGGGTTACTTCCTTGCGGGTTAACAGGAGGATCTCAGGTGCCAAGACCACATGATCCTCAAGAATTAATGGCAGCCATAAGGATAGCAAAAGATATGGAAGAGGCGCAACGCGGTGCAAAGGCGAGAAGTTGGACTACGACCAAGAATCAATCGTCGTGGGAATGCCCGATAGGAGGAGAAGGAACTGTGACGAGAACCGAACCAAATCGAAATAACCAGAACTGTGCGAGAGTTTCAGAGAGTGTGGGCTCGGTGAGGAAGGAAGGGAACAATAGTAGCGAGGCGTCGAAGGGTGGAAACACGGTGGAAAGTGAAAATAGGGCAAGGAACGCGCGGTATCTGCCATACCCCGAGTTCTTGAAACGGAGAGAAGAAGGACGATGCTTTAGATGCGACAACCCGTTCGGTCCAGGACACCACTGTCCGGAGAGGAGTTTGAGGGTGGTGCTATTGGTGGAGGACGAGGAGGAAGACGTTGGAGGGGAAATGGCCGAGATTGATCAGAAGCAGATGGACCATCATTTTGGCCACAGAGTTTGGATAGAATCTAGGAAGAATGGAAGACATGGGAGGAGGATTTGCCACCATCCAAACCTCCCAACTTGAATTGGAGGACAGCAGCCAGTGGGTACCCTTCATATGATAACACAATGATGAAGAGGAGCCTGGAGATCACGTTTCATGGTTCCAACCTTGAGGACAAGGTTGTTTTGCGACGGGGAGTAATGATAGGATGTAAGGTAGGGGGTAATGATAAGGGTTGAAAAGTGTAGGAGAGGAGGAGAAAGGCAGGGGGAAGTGAGGCCGAACGGTATTAACCGTTAAAGTACTGAATGGTGAAGGACCAAACGGTTAAGGGAGTGGAAGAAGGAGTTGATCGGTTGAACAATGGAAATGTTGTGTCTCGGTTTGGGAAAGTTTCTGTTATAAGGGGCAGAGGGTCAGAACCGCTATAAATAGAGCTCCTGTACATTGATTCTTTGGTTAATACAAACTCATATTCTTTTTGTTTTGTTTCTTGCGATTGTGTTTGTGAGAGTGTTCTAGAGGTTTCTTTTCCTAGAAACCTAATAGTTGCTTATGACTTAGTTTTCATAATACCAATTACTAATTATTTAGGATTATGATCTAATATAAATAAAACAAGACTTAGTACTTTGCAAACCAATATCACATCAAGTTTTTATCAATTCCAGAGTGTTTAATCTTTATCACACCCTCTTTTGTATCTATAACTACTCTGAAGTCAAATTGAGTGTAGTTTTTGAAACGAGGATGGCATAAATGTTAGGAACTAACATCTCAGACTCTAAAACCCAAAATCTCATGAGAGCATAACGAATTCATTAAACCTCATTCTTACATGTTTTTTAATAAAAATAGCACCTACAAACAACATTATTGAAAAATGCAAGTATATCTAGAATGTCACATCACATAAAATGAAATTACAGGCTGTGGTTAGCATGAATTAATAAATTACTTAGCACGGAAATCTGCTAATAAATATTTTCATTGAAAAATATGCCATACCGTTGTCTCAATGATAACTGCAACCAGATTTACTATAAGAATGAAGGACACTATGTATCCAAACATAGCACTCTTTACAAATTCTTTCAATGTCTTTGAGCTGGGCCAATCGTAGAATGCTAAATACTCAAAGTAAGACATCTGCAACCATATTGCAAAGTATCATAGGTGTTACAACAAGTACACTTAAACTTCAAGATGTTTTAAATTTGGAGTCTTAGAACTTACAACATCTTCCTTCTGAAATTTTAAAGCAATTGCATTGCAAATATCAGCAAATTCATCCTTGTTGATCTGAAAGTAAAAAACGCATTTACATCAAAACATGCATCTACACAAATGTGCATAGAAGATAACCAAACGCAAAACAACAAATGTTACCTTTATATCATGACTATCATCCAACTCATCAAATATCAGCTCAAATTCTTCACTGGAGATTTTTGGCAAAGTCCTAATGAAAACAAAATTTATGCTTCAACCTTCATAAAGCAAAAGAAAGACTACGGAAAACTACAAGTTTAGAATTTAAAAGGCTTAAATGCTTACTTCGTCCCTATGTTAAAAGGTGAATTTTTGTTTAGTATCCGGTTTTAAAAATGAAGACATTGGGTCCCTATGTTATGAAAAGTATATGAATAAGGTCCACAAAGAAAGAACAAGTTCAACAAATCATCAAAGAAAAAGCTGAACAAGAGAGAGAAAAAGCAGGACAGCAGAAGAGAGAAGAGAAAAAGTACGGCCACATCAGTATGGACTTAACGTCGTTGCTGTCAACTTAACGGACAGGACCTTATTCATACACTTTTCATAACATAGGGACTCAATGTCTTCATTTTTAAAACCGGGTACTAAACAGAAATTCACCTCTTAACACGAGGACGAAGTAAGCATTTAAGCCAATTTAAAAAGTCCTTCTTGTGTCAAAATAATGTAGTGCCAGTTTATCGAGAAAACAAAATAGAAGCCTTAGTGAAAATCCATGAGCAACAATAATATGAACAAATGTACAGAAAGCCAAACAAGTGGCTTACTTAGTAACTCCTTACATTTCATGAGCAATATTGTGAAGCTTCAAATTGAAGCATAGCAAGCAATACATCAATTAGGGTGTGTTTGTTTCTAAAGAAGAATTTGTAGCGGTGGATTTGAGAGGACAGTTCATGAAGGTTTGTGAATAATGTGATAAATTTGATAGATTAAAAAAAATGTTTTAATTGTTAATATTAGAAGATTACCATTTTAACCTTGGTTGTAAAAGTAAGTTAAAATAAAATATAATAAGTGTAAATTACGTTAAAATGAAATGTAAGTTTGTTAGGAACCGAGAATTGAAAAGAGAAAGAAGAGTAATATTCTTTATTGTATAGACTGAAAAGAACACAAAAAAATAGGAGAGCACTCTCTCCTCCAAGGGTTTCTCCTTCACAAAGAGTTAAAGCTCAATCTACAAAATTATCCCCAAAAGTCCCTTGCATACCAGGACTCCCCAACTATATAAAGGAAATCTCACTCACCCTAACAACCTAACTCACAACTACTTTTTGATTTGTTTCCTCACATTATGTCATATCATTACATACCGCTGCAGAACAACCTTATCCTCAAGGTTGGAACAGTGAAGCTTGATCCCATGGCAATGTGATATTGTCTTATCATCGGAAGGGAACCCACTGGCTACTGCCTGCAATCTCAGACCTGAAGACTTGGGTGTTGGTAGATATGAGAGTGGTTTTGTATACCAGATTTTGAACCCAGTAATTTGGAATCCCAAGATTCCAATGTCATTGATGTTCCAATCATTATTACAACTAAGTTCAACCATGAATTCTTATTCATATTACGTAAATCTAATTTTGGGAAAAATTGTTGCTTGGCTGTATGTTCACCTTCCACTCTCTTTATTGTTGCATCCCCTTCATCCTCCACCATACTATATTTTTCTGTTACAAATTTTCCTTCTTATTTGGTTTCCTCTTCCCTACAGAGGGTGTGATTCTTCAATGTTGGCCTTTCTCCCACAATTAGAGTAATTTGCAAATCTTTGATCAAGTCTTTTAGATCCTGTTGTGGCAACCGATTGTGAATGTTAGATTGTAGCCCTGCAAATAAATGTCTCTACAATTGATCTTCTAGTGTTTTATTTGCCTGTGACACCAATATCTTGAATTCTTGGATGAATTTTTCCCCACTCGCAATCCATATTACTGCTGCCAAACTCTCAAGTAAAACTCTCTGAGCATTTCCACAAGTTGTTGGTGCCAAGAAATCAAACTCACCCTTCTCAAGAATGCCAATATCTTTATGGATATTCTTAAATTTAGAAGGAATAGAATTCTTTGTTATATACTTTTAAGAGGTTATTAACCCCTATATAAATACATGAGTCTGGAGCATATTTTAGGAAATATGGACTGCTAATTCTAAGGGATAGATCCCTGTGATTACGGGATCAATCAAACATAAATGAACCTAATAAAGGCAGCACATAAGTATAGCACATCAAATATAAATCTTCCTAAAATACACCATGCCAATCTCTATCACGTCAATCACGGTTTCTGACAGATATAAAGAATATCCATGTCCCATAAACCATCATGTTGCATACTATTACTAGGCGACACATCAATAGCATAACAAAAATCACTCCTATTGTTGTTTCCCACTTCAAATTCTTGAATGTAATCTTCCAGCCTTTCTTGTTCAATTGTTGCCCATTTTCCAACAATGGCGCTCTGTTTTCTACCTCCACACTTTTCAAAAATGGTGCTACATTCTCTGCCCCTGAAACTCCTACGGAGGGATTTAGAAATATCTTCCCACGAAAGGTTCTTGGATTTTTGTTGCCAGGTCTTGAACCCTTGGACTGCATTTTCTTCCATGTTATTTACTGTTGGGTGTACCTTTATTGATCCTTTGATGTTCTAAACTTCAAAACCATCTGTTGCCCTTGTTGTTTGACCTTGGGTGTCATTCCCTTCAAATATGGACAACTACACTCCTTCAACCTACGGGAAAAGTGGTTCTTCCTCACCATTCCTAGTTCCATTATTGTCAATGGTATCCTCTTCTCTTTTCTCCGACCAATTGATTGAATTCTCTCCTCCATCTAAGGGTTTCTTTGCTTTCTTAATGTCTTGTAGACTATTTTTCTCAGCATCCCCCATCTTTACCTCTTTCTTTCCCAATCTGTCTCCATTAACCAACCCCTGACTTCCTTCAGAACTCCTATATTGGTTCCTGGCTCTCCGCCCTAGAGCTTTAGTCATTTCTTTGAGTTCTTGATGAATTTCCCTGGTTTCCTCCCTTAGCTCCTCCACTGCTCTTTCTAACTTGCTGACTCTTCCTTCCATTTCCTTCTCCCTTCAATGATCCGACAGATCGGACCAATTTTGTTACGAACCCAGAGTTGAAAAGAAAAGGAAGAGTATATTCTTTATTGTATAGACGAAAAATAACACAAAATATAATAGGACTCTCTTCTCCAAGGATTTCCCCTTCACAAAGAGCTAAAGCTCAATCTACAAAATTATCCCTAAAAGTCCCCTGCATACAAGGACCCCCAACTATATAAAGGAAACCTCACTCACCCTAACAACCTAACTCATAACTACTTAATTTGTTTCCTCACATTATATCCTATCAGAGTTCTTAACTTAAAATTAAAAAAATTTAAAAATGATAAAGTTACATTGAAATAAAATAAGATTGGTAGAAATTAAGTTCAAATAAATTGTTAAATAAAAATGTTACTATTATTATTATTTTTCTTATTATTAAGAAATGTGAGTTATCATTTAAAACGAGAAAATTAAAATTGAAAAAATTATATTAAATTAAAATAGATTTTGTATAAATTAAGTTGAAATAAAATGTTGCTGATTACTTTAAAAAGAATTAAGTAACAATTTGAATTGGTGAAATTATTTTAAATTGAGATGTAATTGTTTAAAAGCAAAAAGGCACATAAATTGACGTGACTTTCTCTTCTATTCTCTTCACTCACTTGAGGACTCAAGGGAACTCAATCCTTCTAATCTGTTTGTGCAAATCACTCCATCCAAACAACTTTGCACCCACTTTTCTTTCCTCCGCTATAATACATCACTCCAAACAAACAACATTAGGGAGAGATCCTTAACAATTTCTATCTTCCAACAATTTTCTTTGATTGATATGAAGTGTTGTGTGAATGTGTTTCATCCAAGAGAGAGAAGAATAGGGAAAGGGAAATAAATATCAATATTAGGAAATAGTTGGGTAAAACATAGGGAAGATCTCTATCAATGAGTCAAGCGTTAACTACATCCAACCAAAAACCTTAAAATGTTAGATATATGGGTCTTTGCCACGTATATGTTACTAAACATAATTCAATTACTCTTGGAGTTTATCCAGCCTTGGTCAATGTAAGATTTTAAATTCTTTGTCTAATAGAGATGAAAGAAATTGGTTGGATGAAAATAAGTGGACAAAGTGTAAGTAGATGGGAAATAAAGTGGAGATTAAAGGTGTTTCATTGAAGAGAACTGAAGAAGAGATGAGGAGAAATAGATGAGAAATGGTATAATGGGTGCCATTATTTTATAAAATATATGGATGACATGAAAATAAGGCCAGCAGAGAACAAATAATATGATAAATTGAAAGCATAATGAACATAGGGGAATAAAATAATACCTGTACTTGTTCAGCTCCTCAAAGAGCCTTATGCATTGATTTTTGTTGAGAGCTCCAATATTCTGCAACCACAACACCATCTCAAACACCGTTAGAATCAATAAAAATATGTAGCAAAGTCATAACAGAAACCTATATAGAAGAATAAGAATCAACATAAAGATAACTTGTGAGTGAAGTGTTTACTTAATACTCTTAGAAAGTGAGTTTTAAGCTTAACTAAACCTCATAAAACTAACTTGTGAATTGTCTCCATTTATATGTTATAATTTAATCATATATCTAATTGGTATGGGATCTCCAATATACCCTCTCATGTTGAGGACTAAACATTTTGACCATACAAATAAATATTTATAGGTGGTTTGTAGCAGTCGGATAACAGGTGATACAAATAGGACCAACAAACCTTGCAAGAACATACCCTAATACCATATTAGAAAGTAAGTTTTAGGTCAAAACTCAATCTCACAAAACTGACTTATACTGTGAAAAATGTTTCCATATATATACTATAGTTTGGTTATTTATCTATTTAATGTAGGATCTCCAACAAAAACAATGTTCTTTCCTAAGACTTTAGTAGTTGGATGAGACAGTCTAATTTAACACTACTTTTTAGTGTAAGCATGTAGGCATACTTGATCAATTTAATGGTACAGAAATTAGAATTTTATCCAAGGTAGTTGAATCAAGATATACAAGTGTGAAAAATTAAACAAAGACATGAAAATTACACTTACAAGTGTATCTAAGAGATTAAAAGCTTTATCCAGCATAGTTCTTCTCAGAAGATCCTTTTCAAAGACTTGTTTCACAAGCTGCAGAAAAAGAATATTTGAGCATTCTAATTATTTGTATGAACATCCATCCTAGAGTACGTGATTAACATCAAAATTCTTATAATATATTCCAGGTTGGGCAATTAAAAGGAACAGGATCCACAGAGCTCCAATCCTTTCAAGTAACTTTATCATTAAATCTAGATAAAGAGAGTATATGAACACATTACCTCACTCTTGAAACTATCATAGACAACGGCAAGGATAAGGTTTGTAACAAAGTAAACCCCCACCAGTACAAACAGTACAAAAAAGAGGCAGTACCAACGAGAAGACCTTAAAAACCAAAAATAAAAATTATGAGTGCTGATGATTGATGATTTCTCAAAATGAAAGGACCAAAGTCATCTAGCCAGGCAAATTAAAACTATAAAATTCAAAACTCTTACTTGTATGCAGGAACCCAAACATCTGGATTATTGGATGTGGTAAATAAAAGAAACATTTGATACAACGTAGCACCATATGAAGTGAATACTGTTTTCCCCTGTATTGTATCCTCAAAAAACACATATGCCACCCAACTAGCAAAAAGAAGAAACAGAAGTCCCAGCGCCTGCAATGCATGCAAATTTGACAAGGCACTCTCGAGTAAGAGTGTTGATTATGACAAATTGAAATAATCCAAACGTAGCATTCATGTGTAACTCAATAGATTTTGAATGTAAAATGACATGCGTATTGTTATCAGAATTGCAAACAGGAACGGCAAAGAACAAGGCAAGGAGAAATATGAAAGTGAACTAACCAAAACATTTAAGTATGTGTCAAGCATCCCAAACAAGATAGTGATGGTTTCTCGTAGCTCCCTAACATCAAATTCAAATGCAGAATTTGACTGTCAAAAATAGGTTATAAAGGCTTTTTGCTTTTTGCTGAATAATGAACAAAAATGAATTCACATTGTAAGGCATGTGAACGATGGCAAGTAACCTCATGTCATAAATAATTAAATAACCTAAAGCTTAACTTGCCACCTCACACAAAGCATGTACAGAGCATAAGACAAACTCAATTTGACCTAAAAGTGTAGTTTAAAAAAAAGTGGTAACGATCAAACTGTTTTTGGTCTCCATGAAATAGAGATATCAGCTCTTGAATAAGCCTCCACGAAACAGCTGAAGTTTTTGTGTTGTTCATGTAAAAAATGCCCCTCCATTTTAGAAAATTAATTTTTCCGGCACAGGAATCCAATTGATATTAGAGAAAAAAAGGTTGACAGAGGAGATGAGAGATATGCTAAATTCTACTCAGTTCTTCTCTGTCCCTTCAATTATCTTCCCTTCTAGTCTTGCTCAAATAATAATAAACATAGTTACTGAATTTGAAATAGTAAAACAACGAATATTGAAAAGATCAAACACGAGTCCAAAGTTATAATCTACAACAGTATATTTACTCCAAAGGAACACAAACAAGTTGAGATAGGTCAGGCAATACCTAATGTTCAGAACAAAAAGAACCACTCTGATATAAGGTCCAATTCTGAAAGGTAGAAAATCAAAAGCCAGTGGAGACAAGTAAAAGGCATAGAGCAGCGTATCAACAACAAGAACTAATAGACAGAAAACCTGGAAATGCCAACAAAAAATTTATCAGTAAACTATAGAACCAGGCTTTGGATTAGATTTTATGAAGAATTAGGGAGAGCAATGTCAACCTTTTCAAAGGCCTTCTTACCCCATATCATCTACCTTCTGTTAACATATTTCAACTGTACTAAAGGTTTTAAAGTTGTCTGAAACTTCCACCTAGGAACCTTAATGATAGAAAAAACTCTCAACTAAAATATTTTATTTATGTTTGATTCAACTAGTTTGTCTTGCAAACCAAATTTCGTTAGAGGATCAGGATTCCTTGACTAATGCATATGGTAAATTTAACACCAATAACCAACCCATTCTTTAAATTGAGAAAGAAAACATCATATTGAGAAACAATTTGAAGTTTTGGAGTCCAGACACCAACTACAGTGCCATTGGCTGGGTTTGCACTGGTTTAATGTTGGCCCAAAACAACTGGTGATCTGGTCAGGATAGGGCTGACCCAAGATATGAAATCTACAAATTTAGAAATTATGTTTTAAAATGAGCATGTGTAAACAAACAAGCACACACACACACATAGAAAACCCTTGTGGTAACGTGATAGTGGGGCCACTAATCATATTACACATGACTCTAACAATTTCACAACCAAGCATTCTTGCACTTGGAATGACTCTATCAAGCTAGGTAATGGGCATAGGTATGTACATTTCACATATTGGGTCTACTGTTTTTCACAGCCCACACACAAGAACACAACCATTCTTAAGATATCATTTGCGCTCCAAGAATATCCAAAAATCTAATTAGTGTTTTACAATTTGCTAAAGACAACAATGTATATTTTGAGTTCCATTCTAATTTTTGTTATGTTAAAAATCAAGACCCAAAGCAGATCATTCTTAAAGGCACCCTTAAGGATGGATTATATGTTTTTCATCCCTTACATCATTCAACTGTCTTCAAATTAATAATACTTCTCTTCATTATGCTCTTCCTCTATGGCCTTCTCATATCGGACCTTCCTCATATCAAACCGTCCAGAGAGCTTTAAACAATAGTAATATTCAAAATTGGCAAGAAAAATACTATTTTTACTATGTGATGTTTGTGTTAGAACTAAAATGCATCAACTTCCTTTTTCAAACTTTGCTTCGCTTTATTTTAGTCTTTCAGAATTAGTTTACGTTGACATATGGGTCCTTCTCTAATAAGTCCATGACTCCTTATGTGGATGAAGAGGCTTGTTGGAAGTCCAACATCGATTAGAGATAAGGCCAATTTAGAGTATATAAGTGAGTGTCAAACCTCACCTTAGAAGCCAATTTTGTGGGGTTGAGTTTGGCTTAAAGTTCACTTATTAACATGATATCAAAGTTAGGTTAAAGTCTATCCTAGCAATATTTGTTGTTTGTTGGGCATATTGTTCCACCCACTATCAGGATGGAACTGCTATCGGACCACCCATTAATGTCTAGTCTCATGCTCGAGATGTATATACCTCGGCATGAGGGAGTGTGTTGGAAGTCCCACATCGATTAGAGATAAAGCCAATTTAGAGTATATAAGTAGGTGCAAACCTCACCCTACAAGCCGGTTTTGTGGCGTTGAGTTAGGCATAAAGTACACTTCTTAACACTTTTGACAACTTAGGCGTTGTTCTCCTCTCAACAAATTTTGCCATTCATTATCAGAACAAGCATTTTGAAATTGATCTACATTATGTCCATGATCGAGTTCATCATAAGCAAATTTGTCTCATTTATCTTCTTGAGCATTTTCAAGTAGTATACATATTGATCAAGCCTATCTCTACCACTTCCTTCACTAAATTTAGATATAAACTTAAGGTGTCCAAAAATCCCACACTTCTTAACACTTTTGACAACTTAGGCGTTGTCCTCCTCTCACAAATTTCTGCCATTCATTATCAGAACAAGCATTTTGAAATTGATCTACATTTTGTCCATGATCAAGTTCATAATAAGTAAATTTTTCTCATTTATCTTCTTGAGCATTTTCAAGTAGTATACATATTGATCAAGCCTATCTCTACCACTTCCTTCACTAAATTTAGATATAAACTTAAGGTGTCCAAAAATCCCACCTTAAGTTTTTAAGGGGGGAAGATAACACATCACAAGATTAATCGACTCTGTTTTATTAGTTATTCTTCTTTCTCTGGGTTTTCCTATATAATTACATTTTTCCTTATCTTTTGTAATACAGATTATTGGCATTCAATATAGATTTCTCTCTTCTCTTTTCTCTGCTTCTTCCTTGCTTACAAGCATATCAAATTTTTTTAGAAACAATCTCTTTTTCTCTGTTTCATCTTGATTGAGTTGAATCAATTCTCCTATGTTTTCCTCCTTAGTTTCATATGCTATGTGGGTCTGTCCTCCCTTTCTTATGTTGTCTCCTTTTTCTCCTCACTCCTTGCCATGGTTTTGGGGAGCCCAATATCTGCTAGGTGACTTTCCAAGAGTCTGGGATTCATTTTCCCCTATTGTAATCCTTGTGTCAATTGAATTTGACATGGAGCAATGAAGGTTGTGACCTAAGATGCTTGGATGCAGAGTCATATGTGGCTCTCAAGATTTGAACACTCTGATACCATCTCAAATATTAAGGTAGAGTTGAATAATTTTATGGCTAAAAGTACATCATATATACATATACATATATACATATATATACATACATATATATATATATATATATATATATATATATATATATATATGTGTGTGTGTGTGTGTGTGAGTGTGTGTGTGTTAAATTAATTTTGGAAATATAATAACACTTAATGTAATAAGATCCCTATGATTCAAGGTTATAATCAAGTCCCTATTCTTCAAGGATATAATCAGCTCCCTACTATTTTGGACACAATTAGTTCCCTATGATTCACAGATATTTACATTGTACACTTTAATAGTAATCTATTAAATATGGAATAATAAAACATGATTGTAGACAATATATATGTTCACAAAAATACATCATAAGTAAAAAACTATCATGTTATGCATAAAATATTAATTTAAGGTAAGTTTTACAATTTATCATTAATTTACAAAAGATATTATCTCCCCAACTAATATGTAACATTTGGTCGTGCCAAGTCAACCCAGAGTATGAGCTGATCCCAGCAGAAAACTACATTAGGTCTAATTTTCAGAGTGCAAAACTTGCCCAGATAGGTTTTGACTAGAACTGGTTAGGTCGTTAGCAACTCTACCTCCCAAAGGTGGAGTCCTTTGTTCAGAAGTTGGTCCTCTAAAGCAACATTATAGCTGATAAAGTTTTGTTGTCTTCTACCATATTATATTCTTTAGTAGGATCTTGAAGCAACATACCTTCAATTGATTAAAAGTACTTTTCCAATATATACGAGATCCTTCGTATGACAATGGGAAGAAAGTATGTATGATTAGCACAAGAAGAGTTATTGCCTGTATTACATAGAAAAGGCTGTGTAAGAAAAAAAAACTGTACATATAGTTGAGAAATAAATACAAGGACACTTCAACAGCTCCACAAATAAACTAATATCTCCATAGCATCTTACAGTATAAGACACTCCCATTTTTTTCAATAAGAGAAGAAAAAATATTAGAAAGAAAATATAGCATGTACTCTTGGAGGATAAGAAACTTTAAAAGGAAGGGAAAAATGTATATCAAACCAAATTGGATAAAAGATGTCAAAACTTTTTTGTAACCCACTAATAAAAATCCTATGGAAATAAGCACTACCAAAGGAAAAGGCGACTCTCAGCAGATATGCATAAATAACAAAAGAAAAACAAAAAAGCAACAAAGTGATGTAGGTATACAGTGAAGGGATAGTTTGGAGCCCGCACTTGCTTTATCAATCTAAATTGCTAGCTTAACAGTAACACATTCCTAAGAGACATTAAGGAAATAATAGAATCACATAGACAGGTAGTATTAGTTGTTTCACTTTAGTTTCGAAGTGTAGCTGAATAAATAACTTAACTTCAACGTGGGAATGACAAATATTACCTAAGGTAATCACCATTTTCAAAGTGACAACTAAAAGGCTCGCTGATTTGCCCAATAAAAGTAACAGTGTCTGAAGTACTGAACTCTTACCTCATAAATAAGACATTCTGCATCAGTTAGATACGGCAATTGACCCAAATAGAAATACTCTCTATCGTTGCAGGAATGTGTGGCGAGTTTTTTACACCACAGAGGTTTCTGTACCAAGTAAAGTACATAATGAAATATCTTCTTTCCATCATATTTTCTTTGGTATGAAAGCCTCAAATACATATAACTGGAACTAGAGTTCATAAGGAGCTTGTCACTGCTTACCTCCAGGAAATTCAGGACTATCAAAGCAAAATAACTAAGAGACCATATGAGATTGCATTTAATGAATACAAAATAAAATCTTGCATAATTTTGGAAGTTTGATGAATCAAGAATTTGTTCAGGGAGACCAACACCATCTTCAGCCTGCATAAAGAATTTCCAACAAGAATAACAAGCAATTAATGACCCGAAAGAAAGTCCATCAATAAATACATATCAATGCAAAGGGGAGGTTAGTAGAAATATATTTTAAAAAAAAAATTATTGGTCGTAGAAGGAGAGTCAAGGTCATTGAGTATTAGAATACTGGTCCTAAAACGAGTCAAGGCTACTACACAGGTTGGTAGTAAGGCCCTCTAGTCCTTAGCTTTGACAGAAGACCACCGTTCTGGTATGGTAAAAAATCCGATTTCATGTAGAAAATCAAGATAAAGAGTAGTTTATAAACATTTTCCTCCCTTAATATATTAACATGACACACCTAGCAGTCTTAACCAACTGACTTGACTCACCGAACAAACTTGAAGTTAGAGACCTAGAAAGAGAATTGGTGGTCCTGATTGTTTTATACCGAAATACTAATCAACATCTTAATATCAGCACAAGAGAAGACTCTAATCCAAAAGATTAACCCATTAGGTAAAAGAGTTTCAAGGTTTAAGTACCACATCAAGTAGTTCCTAACAATGTGGGACTCTTAACATTGTCACTTCTTTTAAGAACCAACCATCACAATGACTTCCACTCTATTTATATTGACCTGGTAGCAATCCTTTTCTCTTTAAGACAGTTTCACTCATTTTTCAAAATTCAACTTGCTCCTCTATACATCTTATAGATAATCTTTTCCATAACTCAACACTTAATGAAAGCACCAACTGATAGAACTTAAACACAACAAAGAGTTCAACCCAAAGAGACAATTCTATCAGCAGGGAGAACATCAAGGCTTAAGTACCACACAAAAGCACCTTTTTTTAAAAAAAAATTATTTACTTCGCAATATTTCATCATCCTCTCCGTGTTTGTTTTTTTATATGTACAACTATTTGTCTCTGCACTTCGCAATTCTGTAATTCTCGCTTTACCAAAACCGCACATCAGTGACAACTTTCCCACAACATACAGAACAATTCCCCCTACAATTAAGACTTTCAAAATTTGAACGATGTTGAACAGCTCAAGAGACAATGCAACTTCAAACATAATAACAAAATTCACATTGCCGCTAGAACAGATTCAATCGACTATTCTTAAGAGTTCATAACAAGCCATCGATGACAAGATCTACCTACATATGTTCAATAATTAACTCCAACACAATGCGCGACACTAACTCGCTCGCTATTGCAAAGCACAACGGTTAAAGCTGAATCAATGCATAAAAATCCACAGTCCGCAGTAAACGTAAAATAGAACCGAAGACGAACATCACTGAGTTGACTGAAAAAGATTTCCGAACAACGAATAAACGAAACGAGAAAAGAGTTAAACGAACCAGATCAATGAGCGCAGCGGCTTTCTCGTAGTTGGAGCCGTAGGTTATAGCGTCGGAACGCCGGAACAGTCCTCGCCGGCGGGAGCTGAGGCCACTGCTTTCGCCTCTCAGCAGAGACTGGTCCATCTTCTGGAGAGAAGAGAACAACGAAGAGAGAGAGAACAGGGAAAGGATGAGTCGCTGAAAACAGTATTACAACCGTTTCATCTTTTATTATATACACAGTTGAAGAATGCTCTATGGATCACACTCTTGTCACACGGAAAGAATGGTCCCAACGAAATAACGACCAAATTGAAGAGTAGATTTCTAGTTTTTGTATTTGAATATGTGATCATATCATTGGAGTGTTACTACATCCATGATTCAGATCCAAGGTATTCTCGCGTGCCAACATCAACACTGGATAACGTACCATTCAAAGTCAAAGAACTTCAATTCATTCACACCTTCTCTGTCCTTTTGTTTCGGCCATTTACTAGCATGTTTGAATTTTGGTTATTCCTCATTCTTTTGTTACATAGAAATAGAAATAAATTTCTTTAGTTGAATTTGTATATTCATTTTCACAATGAAAGTTCACACGTTATTTAATTTTAAAATGAAACTGTCTCTGTCTTTCGTTATCATAATGTCTGGAGTCACCTGTTGAGTGTTAATGGCTGAATGGAGACACCTGTCCCAAACGTATCATTAGATGACACTTGGAAAGTTAAATTCGAGTTTCATCACTGGAAATGGATTTAGTAATGGATTTCATAATTTGTAATTCAATATAATTTATAATTAAAATTAATTTCACTAATTAGAGTTTTTAGATAGTGTATTAAAGTTTTAGATTGGGATGAAGTATATGCCTTATTATAATTCTAATTGTGAGCACGATTTAAAGATGATATTGTTTTATTTATTTATAGTCTACGACGTGGGAAGACATTAAATAAAAATAAAATAAAAAATAGTTGCCACGAGTCACATGCTGTCACAACTTGTCTGCGCTCTGCACATGTCATGAGGGTTGTTGAAAGTGAAATCTTCCATAGTTGAAGTAGAACAATCTGCTTCCATGCTTATACATATACATTCATATACATAAATAAATACATATATATACATATATATACATATATATATATATATATATATATATATATATATATATATATATATATATATATATATATATATATCAACAGCTCTGAAATCTGACCAAACTGAATGAGAACAAAGCATTATTATAGCTTAAAAGTTTATTACGGGCGATAGATGAAATATGTTAAATAAATAACAGAACTCTGAAATTTTACTTATACATTTATTTTATATTTTTTATTTCGTAAATATTTTCTGAAAAAATTAGCAACATCCTATACTGTCGGCAACTCATTTGCATTGTCCGAAGTTGTCGTTGCCGTGATTAGATCTATTAAAGGGAAAGACTTTAAAGAAGAAACAAACTTTTGAAAAAACAATAACTACCTCGAGCTAATTATGACAAGAAATTATCCTTACATATATTTCTTTATTTATTTACTCTTTATTCTCTATATTATATTTTCTCTCTCCTTTTTTCCTGTATTTCTTCTTCGGACTTGTTAAATTGCACACAAAATTTACGCGTAAATCTGTAAATAGAGATTATTTGTGTCTTTACCCATTAAAATTAAAGTTTTATTATACATATAATATAATAATAATAATTTTAGTATAAAATAATATATTTTATCATGTAAATATTATCTATGGATGTTATCTCGGTTGAATAAGTCTCAGGTTGGTCGTCCTTGTCCGTTCTGTTCTTTTTTTCTTTCTGAAAATGCGATTCACTCCATTAAATTGTTAACCTGCATGAGATATTTTGATGTTTAATTAAGATATGTTTTATAAAGTCCTATATTTTATTAGAATAAAAAATATGAGTTGTTGAATAATGTGTTAGTTTGTAATTATTAAAAAATATTATAAATAATTAGTTTTTAAGGCACTCAATTCAGTGACTTAAATTTATCTAATTCAATTAATTAGATTGGATTGGATTATAAAAATAAAAATACAATCTAACCATTAAATTAAATTATGTTTGACCTACATCTAATAATGAAAAATGTAAAACCCGATCCAACGTGGGCCAGTCTATGAATACGCTATGCAGCAGAGCAAAAGAAAACTCAATTTTTTCTCTGCTCAATAAACCAGACACAACAACACCATGAAACATGAAAACAACGAAGGTCCTATTGAATTATTAAGGTGGTTGAACTTAACAATTTTTTTTCAAAAAATCTGATGCTTAACATTATTTATATAAATTTGATAATTTGTATAAAGAATGTTGTAACATCTCAAAAATACAGTAATAAACCATATAATAGATTAATTACATTTAATAATATCTCAGTTCAGTCTTACCCTAATAAAACGTACGAGCATGACCGAACGGCCTTACATAAAGTTACAACATATAAACAAAATATAGACACAAGATTGACCGAACGGTTTTCAAAAGCCAACTACCGAACGGTCATACAAAACTAAAGGATAAGGTGACCGACCTTACCCAATAACCAAACTACTCGCCGAACGTTCCTACTGTTCGGTCTTCACTTCCACTTCTATCAAATTTTCCTCTTCCAGCGTTTCTTCAAGTAGCTCATCTCTTCCTGCTCACATCCACACGGATGATCATTGTAACGACAAGGACGGACGTACAAAACGAGACAACACAAGGAAAACACAGGGTAAGCTTATATAATTTAATTCATACATCAACATATATGTTAAACAATCCAACACACAAGAGAATCTCAACATTCTTATCATATAAGGCCTATCACTAGACTGACCGTCCGGACTGTACGACATCTGTGTAGCTACGACGTTCGTGCACCCGGGTGGTGTAGTAACTGGGATACACTCAACAGCTGCCACCCGAGGTTAGCCCTATCTGTCCAAAGTACCCCTAAGGACTAGGACCTCCTGCCGTTCCCACACATGACCTACTCCCATCTACGTGAGGACGAGTACTCACGGAACATCAGGATGAATCGACAGCTTAGCATTACCACAGTCATACTTTACCAATTTCAACATTCATACATGAGTCGTTCCTCCCCGGAACGCTCGTCCATAATCCACAACATTTCTAAATCACATTTTCTTCATCTTTCATTAATAAATATCTCAGTGAACTATCTCGAACAAAGATTCCAATAAACTCTAAAATGACGAACGTTCAACCCGAACTGAGAATAAGATCGAACACGTGGAATAAAAATGAGAGATAATGAGTACAATATTATATTCAAAGGACGAATGGGACGAACGTCAATTTTAACCTTTAGTCAATTAGATGAACTGACTCTTGAGAACTCACTCAGAACATTAAAAGAAAACTGAACCAAGGGCGTGGACTCTAGTGTGCAAACAATGAATAAGGATATTTCTAGGTATTCAGAACTAGTACTCAGAGTGTTTCACATGAAGAAAACCGAACATTGGGGTTTAATTGAGTTTATTATCAAGGAATCCAAAATGTTAGTCAAAGACTGAACGCTATAGAGAGCGAACCCTAGAGGGCTTAAACGAACGCTCGTATATAAAATTTAGCTTACGGAAATGGAACGAGTGCCTGGTATAAGACCAAACATTTTATTAGGACGAACACTTGATATAAAACCAGGTGTTACTAACAGGATATCAGGACAGAACTATGCTTGGTCGAACGCTCAAGCACAGTCTTTCGAAGTGAAGACGCTCGTCCTCAAATAGGATTCTTCCCAAATGGAAGAATCCACTACAAATTCAAATTCACTAGAAAACCGAACGGTTAAGGACCATTCAGTAACGTACGTACTCTTTCTTAGGGAAATTTCATGTTAAAATTCATATACATTCAAACTCATTTCTTAACATATAACTTCATAACTTTCCACATTCATATCATAATTTCTTTCATATTTCATAACATCCAAACATAGAGATTTCATATATTTCGTGCATCAAAACATGACACAAACATATTTCATTTCCAGTCATCAAATTAACGAACGTTCATACAACACAGTAACATCCACATTAAATTAAATAAGCTTCCCTTACCTCTAGTGTGAACGGACGTTCTACAGATCGCAACTCGGTTTTGCCAAACTAAGATTCCTTCTACCCTCAACGCTCAACTACTCTTCGAACCAAAATCAAACAACAGATCAAAAGGGTTCAGAATTAAACTAAGGACTTATGCAACCAGAACTTGGTTTGCATGTTCACAAGAGCGAACGGCTAAGGGGAAGGAAACTTACCAGTTTCAGAACTCGAAACTGTTCGGTTCAAGATGAAGCTTGGGACGTCGGGAACGCTTCTACGGTCTCTGAATGATGATTGGAGCAGGGAAAGGGTGAGTTTTCTTAGAGAGAAGATAGATTTTCTAGTGAGAAGAAGGAGAAAATGAAAGATCAGAGTAGTTAGAAGAAGGGTGCATGCAGAGAAGAGTGGGATGGAAGTTTCAGAAAATCATTTTCTTCCCACGTCCAAACAAGTGTCCGCTCTCCTGCCGACACCTGCCTTCCACTATCTGATTTCAGAATCCTAAATGCTTGACACCTGGCATCTGCGCAGAGGGATTTTGGGTGCGTTTTAAATGAGGTCTGACATTCCCTCCAACTACAAAAATTTTCGCCCTCGAAAATTAAGACTTACCCGAAAATAGGTGAGGATACAAGTCCCTCATGGCATCCTCCACTTCCCATGTAGAGTCGCCCGTCTTCTCGTCCCATACCACTTTCACCAATCTGATGGCTTTCCTCTTGTAGTACTTGATGCGGCTGTCTTCAACTCAAACTGGTTGCATTTCCAGCGTGCGGTCTCGACGGAGACGAACGCCTTCCAACTCCAGTATGTGAGAGGGGTCAGCTATGTACTTACGGAGTTGGGAAACGTGGAAAACTGGATGAAGGTTGGACAGTTGAGGTGGCAAGGTCAACTCGTACGCCACTGGTCCGATCTTCCTCAAGACTTGATAAGGTCCGACAAACTTGGGGGATAGCTTCTTTGGACGAACGGTTCTGCCTACTCCAGTGGTCGGGTTCAGTCTAAGAAAGACATGATCTCCCGCAGCGAAATCCAAAGGTCTTCTCCTCTTGTCAGCGTAGGACTTCTATCTGCTCCTCGACGTCTTCAACCTTTCTTGGATTAACTTCACCTTCTCGGTCGTCTGCTGAATGAGCTCAGGTCCAGTCCACACCTTCTCTCCTTCTTGAAACCAACATAGTGGCGTGCGGCACTTCCTTCCGTAGAGAGCTTCAAAGGGAGTCATTCCAATGCTGGACTGAAAACTGTTGTTGTAGGTGAATTCAACCAAAGGCAAGACTTCATCCCAAACGCCCATGTGATCTAGGACGCACGTCCTCAGTAAGTCTTCAAGCGTCTAGATGGTTCTCTCAGATTGGTCGTCCGTCTGAGGGTGATACGCCGAGCTCATTTAAAGTTTGTTGCGCAGTTCGCTTTGTAAGGATTGCCAAAACTGAGATGTGAATCTCGTGTCTCAGTCAGAGATGATGCTTGAAGGCACTCCATGCAACCGCATGATCTCCTTGATATAGAGTTTTGCCAGGTTCGTCATAGACATCTTCAGATTGACAGCCAAGAAGTGAGCGCTCTTCGTCAGTCGATCTACTATTACCCAGATGGAATCGTGATTCTTCAGCGTGCGTGGTAAGTGGGTCACGAAGTCCATCGAAATGTTGTCCCACTTCCATTCAGGAATCTCAAGCTGCTGCAGTAGGCCGCCCGACCTCTAATGCTCTGCCTTGGCTAGTTGACAAGTTAAACATGACGACACGAACCGAGTGACATCACTCTTCATTCCCGGCCACCAGAAAGACTTTCTGAGATCTTGATACATCTTAGTCATGCCAGGATGCATGCTAAGACGACTCTGATGCCCTTCTTCAAGAATGATCCTCTTCAACTCGCTATCGTTAGGAACGCACGTCCTACCCATGTAGCGTAAGAGACCGTCCGTTCCAGTGTTAAAGTGCTTGGCTTGATCCGTACCGAGCGTGCTCAAGATCTTCACCAGATCTTCATCCGCTGATTGCTTCTCTCTGATTCGGTTGAATACGTTACTGGATATTCTAAGGTTACAACATCTGATACTGTTCGGTTCCAAGTCGAACTGTAACCTTAGATCTCTAAAGCTCTCCACAAAACTTAATTCTCGAACCATCATGGATGAGACATGAACCACTTTTTTGCTCAGAGCGTCCGCTACAATGTTCGCTTTTCTTGGATGGTAAAGCAGTTCGAAGTCGTAGTCCTTCAAGAACTCAAGCCACCTCCTCTGCCTCATATTCAACTCCTTCTGATCAAAGAGGTACTTGAGACTCTTGTGATCACTGAAGACTTGGAAAAGTTGATCCATACAAGTAGTGCCTCCAAATCTTCAGCGCGAAGACGACCGCTGCTAGTTCCAGGTCGTGCGTTGGGTAATTCTTCTTGTGTACTTTCAGCTGCCGAGAAGCGTACGCAACCGCCCGTCTTTCTTGCATAAGTACACAGCCCAAACCTTGATGAGATGCATCACAGTATACTTCAAATGGTTTGGCCGTGTCCGGAATAAGCAAGATTGGGGTGCTCGTTAACTTTTTCTTCAATTCCTGGAAACTCGCTTCATATTAATCGGTCCAAGCGAACGGGTGATCTTTTCGCGTAAGCTGCGTCAACGGTGCTACTATCTTAGAAAATCCCTCAATAAAGCGCCTATAGTAGCCCGCGAGCCCTACGAAACTTCGAACTTCAGTGACCGAACGCGGACTCTCCCAATCCAACACTGCTCGCACCTTGGTCGGATCTACTGAGATGCCTTCTGCAGAAACTACGTGCCCCAAAAACTGCACGTCCTTCATCCAAAACTCACACTTGGATAACTTGGCATATAACTCCTTCTCCCTTAATACGCCAAGTACGACCCTCAAGTGTTCCTCATGCTCTTCATAACTCTTGGAGTAGATGAGAATGTCGTCGATGAAAACGACCACGAATCTGTCCAGGTACGGCCGAAAAATGCGATTCATGTTGTCCATGAAGATCGCTAGTGCGTTCGTTACACCGAACGGCATCACTACATACTCGTAGTGTCCGTAACGAGACCGGAAAGCTGTCTTCTGGACGTCCCCTTCCTTAACCCGAATTTGATGATAACTGGACCTCAAATCAATCTTCGAAAATACTATGGCTCCATGTAGTTGATCCAGTAGGTCATCAATTCTTGGTAAGGGGTACTTGTTCTTGATGGTCAGCTTGTTTAACTGCCTGTAGTCAATACAAAGGCGAGAGCTCGCACTATGAGTGCTTGGTTTCGATCAGCGTATGGGTTTGGCGGTGGTAGTTTCCTAACTCAATTTTTCCCCAAGAAGAAGAAACCCTAACTGCTGGCAATTTTTCCCCAATTTCCAACACCCAATTTGTTAATAAAACCCTACCTTCTTTAATTAAGGAACACGTCAGCACGCACACAAATAAATTGTGACACGCTACCATTAATTGATGTCAGATCATCACCTCATTAACGTTGTTTGATTATATTTAACATAAGGGACTAATTTGATTCAAAATTTTAAAAGTCAGGATCCATTTTAAACACTTTTAAAACGAGGGGCTAAATTAAGATTTATCAACGAAATTGACGACAAAATTGGCTATTAAACCTAAAAAAAAGTTATAATTAAGTGATCCAACCCGTTTAACCCACCAACCCGTGGTAGGTCGAGCCGGGTTCAAATTTTTTCAGCTTGCTAATAATCAAGTCGGGTTGGATTGACTCACTAAATGACCAACTCGTGGTGGATCGAGCTGGATCGAGTCGTGTTACCCATTTTGACAACTCTCATTAATAAGACACCTTTTTGAAGCGTGATTAAACACTATTCTTTAATATTTATTCACAATTATTGTTCTATATGTTGATATTTGCATAACTTGGAAGAACACAAGAAGAAGAAAGGATTAAAATATAAAAGAAAAAGAAGATAAATTAGACATGCATTGAGGACATTGATGGATAGGAGGATCAACAAGAGTTTGACATTAATGTGTCCAAAAATTCAAAGAGAACCAAAGTCATGTCTTAACTTCAGGTATTTCTTCTTACACCTCCATGCGAAAAGTTAAATTTGTCCTTATCTTTTTCCTCTTCCTTCCCCATAACATTTTTATACTTTCATCCACCTCCACCTCTAGCCCATCTTCCTCCGCCTTCATCTCTACATCCATCCCATCTTTTTCCTCAATCCTTACCTCTATCCCATCGTTTTCTTCCACCTCTACCTTCCTAAATTCTTCTTAGAATTTTTACCTTATTCTTACTTGATTTAATGTGTGATCTCATCTTCTTGCATGTTGGATTGTTTTCCAAATCTACATTTTGGATTGCACAATCTAAAATGTAAATTTATATTATAAATTATACCATCCGAAATATATATGGACGTCACAATCTGAGTCTATAATTAAAACAAAGTATAATTGGAATTTTAAAAATACGAGGATACAGGAAGAAAACATAAAGGTGCAAGAAGCAAGAAGAAATTCTCCTCAACTTTGTATCCACAAGGACCACCATGTTGGTCACCCCCACCCTCTTCCCCCTTAATTAACATATTCCCATTTTTCCCTTGTAAATTTATAATAAAAATATGAAAAGCTAACATTTTATCCTCTTATTCGTTCAATCGCTGCTCTGAAATCCTTTCTTCATCTTTTGCTTTCTTCAATCTTCATTCACTCTCAATGATTCATTATTGAAGCTTTGTAAGGTTTTCGCCATCACACACGGTACAATGGTGGGTCTTCTTCAAATTTGTCTTATTCTCGTTTCTTTTGTTGTTCTTTATGGGTTGGATGTTAGTGTTGTCTATTGGTAGTAGGGTGGTGGTTCGTCTTTGGCGAGTTGGTGTTCCCTCGTGGAAAAAACAGTTAAGAATGAGGGGAAGCAATTCTGGGGCTAACGTCCCGACAACTTACAGGGAATATTGACTGCCCCCACGCATCAACACGAGGCTTTCCAATGTGTTTTGTTTTCACTCGCACACTTTCCGGG
This sequence comes from Vigna umbellata, assembly GCF_029865625.1. Classification (NCBI taxonomy): domain Eukaryota; kingdom Viridiplantae; phylum Streptophyta; class Magnoliopsida; order Fabales; family Fabaceae; genus Vigna; species Vigna umbellata. Next base: position 767,239 of record NC_142173.1, on the reverse strand, counting down.
AAAACTTCCCAAAAGGTCACCCATCCCTAAATTACTCCAGGCTAAGCACGCTTAACCATGGGTTCTTGTGGGTTAGGCTATCGAAAAGCAAATGCATTTTGGTGATATGAGTAATCAAATCAATCCCTTTAAGCTATCCTCTAACTGTATAGTCCCATACCTATACAGTCTCTAGATCCCTCTCATTCCGGTGTATGTTTGATTCATCCATGTGTCACTTCCACTAGAAGCCTGCCAAGAGTCGCTCTTTGTTTGTGCCCCTTGCACTTCTTGCCTCTTGCACCGATGATCACTTCCCGCCCTCGTCAGTTCCTGGGTGTCACAGGTAGTACTATTGCTAGGAAAAGGAGAAAGATTAATAGCTTGGAGAAATCTGTTATGGATTTTCAGAAAAGGGAGAAAATGTCCATTTGGACGCTATCGTTTATGGGGTTGATTAACATCATCCTTCTTTGTATTTTGTTTAAAAGTCCATGATATGTTCTAGTAGTTAGTTGTTGTGAAAAGCACTTTGGCCTTATTGTAATATGGTGTTTTGAAATCAATGAGAAATGTGAATTTGTGTATCTGGTATTGTTGTTTGAATATACATTTTGTCTGATTTATACAACATAAGCTAATTGAACTTTAGATTGAAATGATAATAAAATGAGAAAGTGGTGTGTCATTCTCATTGTAATTGACAAAAAAAATTGAGCAAGTGGTTTAAGCATAATTATTGTAACTGAAATGAGATTTGAAAAGCAGAGAGGTAAATTATGTGTAGTAAATTTGTAAGAATTGCATTTATACATTTTGACCACATAAGATTATTGTAGTCACATGATGTAAGTGTCCCCTGGACTGTCAAAGATGAGTACCTGTAACATGAGTATATATCACAACAAAGAAGCATATTCATGTCATCACAATATACATTACAACTAATTTATATTGGACATGCACATGGAATGTGCATCAATGATAATGACATTATAATCAACAAATGGAAAATCAAATGCACATCCAAAAGACAAACTGTCGTTGAATTATAATCACAGTATAATTATCCAAATACATATCACAACTTACAAAATACCCAATTAAAAATGAAGTTCAAACTACATGACTATGTTTACAAAGAAGCCAATAATGGGTTGTAACATGCTTAATCTAAACTTGTCAATATTGTGATGTCAATGTTCAAAATACATGTGAATGTTCTAAATAACTTCTAAAGTCCTGTTGTAGATGGTTGTGTTTGTTCAAATCCGCATTGAGTAAGTTGGCTTGGTCCTGTAGTTGCCTGAGTTTCAGGTTGCTGAGTTGGTCCTATAGTTGGCTGGGTTTCAGGTTGTTGACTTGGTCCGATAGTTGGCTCGATTTCAGGTTGCTAACTTGATTGAGATTGGTTTGTTGGAGGACGTTGTGGGTAAGTATTTCTTTTATGACCAAGTTGTCTACGTATGGAACATCTCTTACGAGTTTCATTTTGCTTTAGTTGTGTGTCATCCTTCTTTAGCTCTCAAGCCTCTAGCCTTCTCTTCTTTTTTTGGTTTACCAAGTAACATCCTTTTAGGTGGAGGCAAGACATCAGGCTGAGAAGTCATTTCCCATAGGTGATGACCATTGACAGGGTATATCATTGGAATATATGTTTCTTGGTATGTTGACCTTCTAAACCAATTTGGGACATAGTCTTCTCCATTGATGTTCAAAAAATTCATGGCAGCTAGTGCATGACAACATGGGATTCCTATTAAAGTCCACTTTCTGCAACTGCATTCGACTTTATCTATGTCAACAACATACTTCTCTCCAATCATTGAAGTGTGTCTCACCTCAAAAATTTTTTGTCTTGACGAACTACAAGGATAAGCAATTAAAATCAATATTTAAAATTAAAAAAATTTAAAACATCATAATGAAGTCCAGATTCTGATGTAGTGATGTGCACATACCTAGGTATCCAAAATTTAGTCATGTGCAATTCCTTTTCAAATCTTCTTTTAATCTTTGGGCAAATACAACCTTCAAATGTAGTTATTTTCTGTCTATTTTTTGTCCATCTCTTCATGAGGTACATACGAATGTCTTCCATCATTGTGATGATGGGCTTACCTCTTGCATGTAATATGACACTGTTGAAAGCTTCAGACATATTATTGACTAAGGTGTCACAAACAGCTTTACCTGTAAACCTTGAACGTGACCAAAATCTAATTAAACAAAAACAAGTGAAATATATCAGGTAGGAAAACAAACAAAGTAAATATGAAGAATGGATTTAAATATGACATACCTAGGTGGAATTGCTAGCAAGTATTTGAAGGCATATGGACTGACATATTTAATTTCTCTCATCACTGCCTCCCATGCTAGAGGGTGTGTTGATGATGCTGCCTTCCGTAATAGACATTTTAGAATTTGGCCAGGAAATCTCTTCCTAAAATTAGCATAAATGTGACGCACACAAAATCTTTACTCAACACCAGATAGAAGTTCTTGTAATGCTGGAAAAAGTCCCTATCAAAGTAAAAACATGAAGCTATACAAATTATAATACAAGACATGAAGGTTTCAAAGATAAAAAATAGCAATGGGCTATGTTACTCACTTTTTATTGATCTGACATATATGTGATTGTTTAAGAAAGCTCCACACCACCAAGATCATCAATGAGTAATTGTAAAAATCAAGCCAACTGTCCTTATTCTCCACCTCAACAACAACATATGCCAAAGGACACATTTGCTCATTCCATCTCTTGCAACTGTAGTTAACAACTCACCTCCATATTTTCCTTTTAAGAAAGAACCATTTAAACCTATAATAGGCCTACAAGACACTAATTTGTCCTTACAGGCCTTGAAACACACATACATTCTCTTGAATATTGGATTATCCTCATTAGATTCAACCTTAACTTTAACAGTTGAACTAGATTAGACCGCATCAACTCATTTGCATAGTCATAGAGTCTTTTATATTGTTCTTTAAAATCACCTTCTATTTGTTTAAAAGCCATTGCTTTTGCCTACACGTTGTAGACTAAGAAACACCAATGTTCCACTTCTTAGAAACTTTGTTTTGGAGGTTATTGATAATGACATATTTTATTATGATCTCACTATTAATTTGAGAGAAAATGTTAACTCTTTCTTAGCTTTTGCCTTGTAAATCCTAGTTTTCTTGTAGTTTCTTAAGTGGTTGCATCTTAAGCTTTAATGAGATAATTTGATCATTAATTCCTGCTTTTATGTGCCCAAAGTAGGTGGAAGAAGTCTATGCATCAAATGAAGGCATTAGAACCCAAGGAAAGCAAGAAAAATAGCAAAAAGGGAGAATTCTGAAACGTTGTCGTTGATCTGCCGCTGGGCTACCGCTTGAGCGATTTGCTCTTTGTAATGCTAGCGCTGGGATACTGCTTGAGCGGTAACGACGCTGATGTGGCAAATATGATGTATTTAGATCTCAAACGCGAAGGGCTTGGCATCTTTTGGCATACAAACGCGATTCCTCTTGCTAGAGCGTCTAGAGGCGAGCTAGGAGTTGTGGGAACAACCCTTCTTCCTTGGGTTCTCTTCCTTCTTCCATTTCCACCATTTTTGTAAGCTCAAGCTCTCCATTCATGGAGAGCTAGTTTCATTGTTGTTGGGGGATTGATGTAGTCACTGAACTCTTATGTAAACTACTGTGTTTAGAATGAATATATGCTTCTTTCATTGATTGTTAGTGTTTAATACCTTCTCTTAATGCTTGCTGTGAAGTTGCTACCTATGGCATGATTTTAGGGTTTGCTTGATATTGGGAAATGTTGGGTAAATCTGGAAATGGATTAAACACCTAGAGGAAATAGTATCTAGGGATAGAAGTAGGACCTTTGGTTGTCTTAAATCTCAATTCTTAATGCGGAAATAATTGTTAAGTTTTCCAAGGGATTGTAGCCTAATAAGGAAGTCTAGGCTCTCTACCAATGGATTGAGTTTGAGTAAATTAGTAGATTGACATTAACATATTAATGAAGAGGAAGTGATTTACCATACATAAGAGTGAAGTAGGTGAAATCATACCCCCAACTAGAGGTGTCATTTCAGCCCCTGGCCCATGGGTTGACCCTAACCCCTTCTAAAATCAAGCCCCAATTTTCTAGCCCCCTTAATAGGGGGCTTTTTAAAAGCCCCAACCCCTAAAGCTCCACATAAAGTGGGCTGGGGTAGGGTTAGGATGGGGCTAGCCCCCAAACTAAATTAATTTACTTTTAATGTTTTTTAGTTATTTCTTTTATTTACTTTACAAGTTCAATAATTTTCAAAATTTACATGATATTTAATATCTTTTTAATTGAATATAAATGTATAAATATTAATTTTATAAAAACTTATTTAAAATAATTTTTTAATTATAAGTATATTTTAAATATATAATTTATTATTTTGGAAAGTTAAAAAAGAAAATTTTTATTATTATTTTTATTTAAAAGAAAATGAAAAAAATTTCAAAAAATAAACTATAAAAGTAACACAGTTGAAAATTCGATTTTTCAATAATCGAATTCTGATATATATAAATATTTGAAATATTAATTATGGATAGATTTTAAATTCAAATCTACTGATTGGATAAATTTTTAATATCGGTGTAAAATTTTTATTTTTTATAGTTTGTCATATAAAATTATTTTGTTGAATGTTTTGTATAGATATATATACATTAAAAAATTAAACCACAAACTTTGTAAAGTTTAAAATTAATTTCACGTAATAAAAGAACTAACTTTTTAGTGAAAATCCTTGTTAGGCAAAATTCTTATAAATATCATATATGTTAGTATACAAGATCTAGATGTAATCATAGTGTTATAAAATCATATTTTTTTCTAACCTTTTAGATTAAATTAATATTTTAAAATCATACTTATCTTTACCCAACAAAGATCGTTTTTATTGAATTATTTATCATAATTGAGCCGATTGTAATAAAAAATAATTAAATAATAGATACAATATTTTTAAATAAATATAATGTTATAATTTATAATACTAAAATTAAAATTATTATTGTATTTAATTATTAACATATAAAATAAATAAAAATTATAATAATTATAATAATAAATAAATTGCATCAATGTCTCTTAATAAGAAACTAATAAAAAAGACAAATGAATATAATATAAAATATATGAAAAAGACATAAAAATATATAAATTGATGTAAATGACTAAATAATATGTTTCATAAATTTTTTTTAAAAGAATTATATAACTTTGTAAATAATAAATATTAATTTTATTAAATTTGGAAAATTAAAAAAGTTAAAAAGTTATTAAGTAAAAATTTTAACATGTTCACACCAATTAAAAATAATGTAATTTTGATCACAAATCTTAATCGAATGATATTGATTTAAACTAGTGACAAAATAGATTACCATCTATAAATAAATTCGTTAGTCCATCAAAATTTTACATATTAAATTAAATTTTTTAACTTTTAAACCTATTTTATGTAGATATCTCTGAACCGTCAAATTTACAAACCAAAATTAAGAAACCAAAATTAAGATGAAAAAATTATCAAAACAAAATTTGAAAATTAAGAAATAATTGTATAAAAGCATTATTATTAAACTAATTAATATAGAAACAATTATGAAGTAGGAAATTAATTTTATTGGTAAAAAAATATAATTATACATGAATCAATTATGGTTATAAGTTATTACTAACAAAGATAAAATGAAAGCTGGATAAAAAATACATATGATTTGTGATTACTTGTATGATGATATTATGTTTCTAGACGTTAAATTTTGTAAAAAGGAAAGCCCATGGGCTGGCCCTGGCCTATAGGGCTTTAGGGGTTTTTAGCCCTGTGGACTTTTTTAATAAAGAGTTTTTTTGGCCCTGTGGGCTTTTTTGGCCCCAACCCACATGGACTAGGGCCAAATCTTATTAAAGGGGCTCATTTGACAGCTCTACCCCCAACGATATCATTCCATATAATTTCTAATTTTTCCATTTCCAAGTGTTTGAGTATCTAAGATCACTTTTATCATTTATGTTGCATGTTTACTTTAATTGCACAAAAACCCCAAATTATGGAATCATTTTTTAGTCTAAGTTAGTTGGAAATTACATGATTGTTTGGTGACACGAGTCTCTTAGGAAACAATATCTGGTCTTACCGGTTTATTACTTGAAACGATTTGGTACACTTGCCAAAATCTTAACAGTTATACAGATTAATATTGGGATTCTTCTTTATGCTCTTCTCTAACCTCCCACTCAACCATTTTGAAGTCATTAAACGGATGTTAAATTCCCTACTTCATGTGTGCTTGTCTATAATCTTCCTTAGCTGACATGTATCTTCAGCTGCCTTATATGCACAATATGGATACCATGGACATTTTCCTTTTGCCCCAGAACAAAGGAAATACGTGCCCACTTCCCATTTATATTGTTCCACACTTTAGGGCATTGAAAAAATCCCAAAATCCCCATACCCATCTCTATCATCATCTGTGTTGTCACTTTCAACAACATTGTTCAATCTCTCAAATTCTCAATCACTTTCTGATAAACCCCTAGGTCCACCAATTTCTACTTGGTTAGTAGCTTCAAATATATCACATTTCACTTCATCCCCATCGTCAATGAAGACACCCTCTTTAGACCCATCCTAACTTCTAACATCATACTCATCAACTTGTACATTAGCCTGACCCTGTCCCTCCGTACCATTACCCTCTACCTCACCCTCTACCTTAGTCACTCCCTCTACCTGAATCAATTTTCAAAATAACACCATCGATCTGGATCAATTTTCAAAGTTGTGGTTTGACCATAGTGGTATCTAAATGTCCCATTATTCTCAAATTTCCCCGCATGGTGAAACACAATTTCAACGTTTGAGTTGTCCATCTAAACTAATATAAAAATTGTTCATAGTTAATTTATGCTTAACCCAAATGTTATCTACCTAAAAAATAAGTAAAACAAAGCAAAAGCACAATTATGAGAATAAAAAAATGTTGTCCACGAACCATCAGGAAGGGACCACAACCATAATGGCGCAACATTATTCAAAGCACATGCACACAAATAATGGGGGACAATAAATAGACAAAGCAACAACAAATCAAAACTAACGGGGGTACCACAGCGACAACAACCAAACACAAAACACGCTTTTTGAATCAAACACATATCAAAGCTACCATAAACGCACTGTAATACCCATGAACACGATTTTTGGAAATGTGCATCCAAATCCAACGTAGAAGTGCGACAAGATCTGTGTGTTCGCAATGTAGGTGAAGTGCGACAACGATTCTATCTTCTCTCGCACAATTCTAATTGCCCTAATCTCGCATAAATCAGCCCTAAATCATATTTTCCCCAAATTAAAAACCCTATCTTAATCTTAATAAAACCCCAAATTTAAATATCCTAACTTAAAAATTAACACGTCAACATGCACAAACTGATATATTGACACATTGTCAATAACTGGTGCCATATCATCAATGCATTAACTCTGTTTGGTCAGAAGGGACAAATTTGACGTATATTTTACTAACTATGGACATATTCCAAATACTTTTAAAAATAGGGACCCTATTGACATTGTCTAAGGAAAGTGAAGAACAAAGAGGCTGTTAAACTGTAATTAGACTACTGCAACCATTATATACATATAGATGTCGTTAAATCCTCTTGAGAAACCAAAAAAACTCCAAAATTTCTTTCCTTCTTCTCCCTTCCACAGTCCACAGCCAAAACTCTCCATGAAGAAGCCCAACCTCTTCACCGCCGCCGCTGCCCTTCCTCTCCTCTCACCAGGTTTCGGAAATGTTTTAGCACTTTCAATGCTCAAAATGAAAACAATTATTTTGTGAATAAATGTAATTTTCTGAGTTTTGTTGTTTTGTTTATTGAAGGATGGGACGAGAATCCGTGAGAACGCTTCGTCGTAGAAATCCACTCTAACGGAGAAGTTCGCTCCAAAATTTGATGGTTTGCGTTTTATTGAAACCCTAGTAACTGCGCATATATGAGATTATGGTTTTCATTTGCGCTTCGTGCTTGGTGTAAGAACCTAAAAATATATATGTATATATTAAAAGAGGATGGGGTGAAAACATTATTAAGAAAAAGGGGAGGGGCTTTTTATTAAAAAGAAAACAGTTTTATAGTTTCTGCTAAACTTTTAGAAAAAGAAGCTGAACTCATTTTCTTAAAAGTTTTCCTCTCTCTAGAAAGCTTCTTCTTCTTCCTCTACCTTCTCTCTAATCTCCATACTGCACTAGTCATTACATTGTCATTTAGGTGTCGTCCCTGCGTTCCTATAGTCGGGAGCTCCATTTTGAACCGAACGTTTTCTTCATTCCTACTGGTAAGTCATTTTGCCCCTTCTCCTCCACTGTCTTTGAATCTAGGGCATGCCACTTTACTGGTTGCATGCAGCTGGTAGCTTTTCCCTTTAGTTCCTTGTTCATTCTAGCTCTAAGAGTTGTACTCTACCCAATTTGGTGGTTTGTAGGTCCTGTTGAACTTGTTTCTGTGCGAGGGTTACTGTTTTGGGGCTTCTTCTAAAGTGTTGTGCTTATAACTACCAAGGTAAGGGGAGCTAATTCTACTCTTGATTTTACTGTGTGGAGTGAATGCATGATAAAATTTGTAGTGGTATGTTGTGGAAGCATGAACTTGGTTCTAGTTAAACTTAAAATACATGTATGGAAGTGTGTGTTATGTGAATTTGGTGATTGATGGTTATAAACTGTTTGGAATGACTTAAAATGATGAAATTGTGTATGTTGGAACTGTTTTGCCATGAAAATTTTGCGGTAATGCTGTTAGAAAGGAAATCAAGTGTCTTTAGGGTCAATTTTAGGCCATTTTAGAGGAAGTGAGATAGTGATTTTGAGCAAATGAGGTCTGCAGCGTTATTGGACTGTTGGGACAGTTTTATCCACTGTATTGTGACTTGTTTGAGTCACTAAATTGGTCAAAATTAGTGAAAAGAGGTAAGATCGGGTTTTGGGTCTCTAAGTTGGGAAAAATCGGTGTTTTAGAGTTAGAAAGGAAGTGTGGTGGTCAAATTTAAAGTTAGGCATTCTTGGTGATCCTAGTCAGTTTAGGTAACTTAAGTAGGTCATGTGTGACTTAGTAGGCATGTTTAAATGGTTAAAAACCAACTCCAAGTTGTAGAATTGAATTTAGACCTCTAGGTTGATAAAATTGAAGTTGTAGAACCTAAATCAATGCATAAACACTTTATAATAATGTTAGAAAGGATTAGAATTGTTTAGGTAAGTTTAATTTAGCATGAAAGTTGATTTATGAGTGGTAGAAGTTCACCAAAATGATTAGAATTGGTAAAAGGGAGTTAGAGTTGCTCAATTATGCAGAAAAATCTGCAGAATTTAGCTTCCTCTGCAGCAAAATTCGCATAGCGCACAGGAGGGGAGTGCGCTGAGCGAATTATGCGTGGCAGATTGAGTGTTTTCAGTGTTTTTGATGTTTTGGGAGTTCCGGACGTCCGTTTCGGACGTTCTTTAGTTCGTTCTGGGGGTTTTTGACCCTTCCGGAGCCATTGGTGAGGGTCTCCAAGCTGTTTGAATTACTTAAGTATTGGTAATTAAAAGTCCTAAAGAAATTCATGTTGATAAGTGATGGTTTTGTGAAAGTATGTAATGTATGAGTTGTTTTATGACATGGTTGATGTTGTATTATGGTGTATGGGTTTGGTATGAGACAATATAGTAAGAATGCACTTTAATGACTATGAAATTTTATGTTTGATGAATCAAAGTGGTTTATGAGGTACATTATTGATCCAAGAGGAATATCATGTGATTTAAAGTGGTCGGATTGAATATGAAATTAAGATCTCTCGGTGGGATCAATTAGTGTATTGAATGAATGTGAGAGGCTTCCATATGGGGGGTTATCCCTAACAGTCCAACGGTCTTTCATTCTCACTTAGAGAGGATTGACGCGTGTGGTGGGAGTAGTGGGAGGTCATAGGGTAGGCGCTATCACTGAAGGTCTATTCTGCGGTAACGGACTAGCCTTGTGTATGGTCGGGTGGAACCCCTCGGCAAGGGCTTTGCAAAGCAGTAGGGGCCATCACAAGTGCATAACCCGCCCCAGCTCTACATACATTCTATGTTCGGACGTGTCTAGGAGTCTTAACATGATAGGATGTTTGCTTTAATGAGTTTTGTGAAATAAATATTTATGTTTATGATGACTTACATGTTTATGTGTGTAGGGACGTTCTTGGAAATGCTAGATTGAATTGAAATTATCTGTATGTTTGTTTGAGACCTAGCTCACCCTTGCATTGTATGTGTTGCATGTGTTTGTCTTCTCCCTTGCGATGATCATCCAATCCTTTGGATGTGAGCAGTAGGTGATGATGTACCATTGGAGCAAACTTTGGAGGTTGAAGGAAACCCAGTCCCTAGTACTTAGGCCTTCTACTAGCTCTTAGTTGATTAGCTTATTATTTTAAAAAACTCTTAGCTTTTATTTTATATAGTTCGACACTTTTGGAAAACTTTTTAGGTCTCTTTAAAATTTCAATAGCCTTGTATTTTGGAGAACTTTGGAAACTTGTACTCAAGTTTGATTTCGTTTTAATTCTCTCTATCTTTTGGATGACTGTATACATATTTAAATACTATTATCTCTATCTCTCAACTGCTTTTACATATTATAATAGTTGAATCCTATTATATTATATGTGTATATGATATTTTGGGATGTCACACTTGGTCCTCGTTCTTTCTTTTGTAATTATTAGTGAACAATCTATCTTTTTATAAGAAAATAGAGAGAATTTTTTTTTGACATTATAGATTATTATTGTATAGAATTTCTAGAAATAAACAAAAAAGTTAAAGGTTTCATATTTCTGGTTTTATTTTTATTTATTTTAATAAGATTTGTTAGGAAAATTGTTTGTATTTTAATAAGATTTGTTCGGAAAATTGTTTGATTTGAAAATTTCCAGAGTTTAGACTATTCTCTTTTATGTGATTGCTGCGTGGTGTTATCTTTGTTGGTGTTTATAGTATTAGCAACATGTTGAGATATTAAATAATGGTGTTTTACTATTTCTTAAGTCGTGCTTGGCATACACCTAATATTGTTGTAAAAATTTCTGAATGTACGCGATTTTAATATTAAAAGCGTAATAAAAAATATTTGGATATATTTCATGATGAGAATGTAAAATAAATTTTATATTCACTGTATAAAATACAAAAAATAAATATAATTTTGTCCTTTTAATATAGGAACAAGCTATAATCAATGAAATTAGTGCCTTCTTTCAGCTGGGATATTGCATCTTGTTGTCATAAGAAATTAAGGTTGTTGTTTATTTGTGGGACAAAAATACCTTATTTGGTTTAAGTGCTACATGCATAATTAATATTACCGACGGCCGTTACTCGTCGGTAATGTACAAAATTCGTTGGTAATTGTCATTTAACATAACTCATCGGTAATGTATAATTAATATTACTGACGGCTTACCAACTGTCAAAATGTCATCGGTAAAAACGTTGTCGGTAACCTTTACCGAAGGCTTTTGGCCTTCGATAAATCCGTCGGTAATTACAGCGATCTAGTTCATCTTCTTCGTCTTCCTTCCTCCCTCTGTGTCATTTCCAAACAATCAAACAACCAATTTATTTTTAATAGTTAAAATCATAGGGAATCATGGAGAGTTTCTCTGCAATTCTCAGATTTGTAAGAGAAAGAAGATGTTATTAGGACCATGATGTTCCTAATCGCACAGATCAACTTTGCAATGGCTCGCCGGAAAAGTTGAGCTCGCCAGAAGAGTTTGTCGGAAAGGCTGAAAAGTGGACAATGATGGGTTGCAACAGTGGCGAGCCCGTGACGGTGGAGAGCAACGGTGATGAGACTATGAGACGGTAAGGAAAAATTAGAAGGAGAAATAAGTAGTGGTGGTAAGAAGTTTCGGTGACCAAACATTGGAAGGTGGCACTATCGGTGAGAAGAAGTTGTACATTGAGATGGAGAGAAATGAGAAGGAGAAATGAGCGTGATGTTTGCTACATATATTGGCACTGGAGACGAAATTCGGGCTGGAAAATTCCCGTTTTTTTTACCGACGGAGCATTCGGTAAATCTATCGGTAACGCCGTTAAGTGAAATAATTGGCGGGAATATTTCCGTTCTTTTTACCGAAGGACAATAGCCTTCGGTAAATTTGTCGCTAACGTCGTTAAGTGAAATAATGGACGCAAAAATTCTCACTTTTATTAACGACGGTCAAATGACTTCGACAAATTCGTCAATAATCTACATATCACTTACTGACGGATTCACCGAAAACTTTTAATAATTGATAAAAATAAAAAAATCGTTGATAAATTTGTCAAAAATTAAAATATATCTAAAAATCCATTGGTAATATCAATAATTTTTGTAAAAATCCCACGGATACATATCTTTTATAAGGGATTGTGTCCTACCTTAACCTGAGGGTGGCATGTATTTGAGCTTCTAGAAAATGATGTTGGGTCGTGGTTGCTTTAGTAGATGAAAAAGAAAAAGAAAAAGTATTTTATAAGGAGGAAGGTGGAAGAAAAGTAAGAGTGGAATGTTATCCTCCATTATTGTTACTTGATTTGTAGAGAAGCAATAATCCACGTTGCTACTTGATTTGTAGAGAAGCAATAATCCACTGTTGTCACATCTAACTTTTATAATTCGAATTGTGTTAAATTATTATTTATCAATTCCAATGAAATTTTCAAATGTAAATGTCCATTTTTTTCATAAAATAATATACTTTTAAATTTTTTTTTCCAAATAGACTTATTAGAACATTATTTTTCTACATTAACCTTTTTACTATAGTAGTTCAAAATTAAACTTATGGAAAATCAAAATTTTCAATTAATTTTTTAATATTTGGTAGCAATATTCCTTCATAAGTTTTCTGATTTTTTTAAATAAGAAAAAAAGAAATTAAAAGAAATTTATGGAAAACTAAATTTAAAATAAGAAATAATTCCTTCCTAGGTTTAAGATTTAATTTTTTTAAGAGAAGAAATAAATAAGAAATAATTTAAGAATGAATAAATTTTAGTTTTGCAATAAATT